>NC_141691.1:1019878756-1020073207 GCF_964263255.1 Lissotriton vulgaris | reverse complement strand
TTAAGGTTATACGTGGCTTGTGAGAATGAAATGTACTCAAGAGGAACCTCTGATTGGGACATCTGCCCTCAGTGCGTACACAAATCAAATCAGAACGAGCTTTATTCGATTTTGAACATTAAAATCATAAAGCAAGCATAAAAACAAACATTCATTATCGTATATTACTTTAAAAGAGAATTCATTTGTACTAAATAGGCAATTGAGAAGTTTTTGTGAATACATATTAAGCTTGTAAACATATACAATACCTTAGTGTAAACATTCCAATATACATTTTCCCAAGGTTCAGTTGTTAATTACTTATCTTATCTTCAATACATTTTTTAGAAAGCCCATCATTGACCCAATACAGTAATAGTTATCCAGCATCTATAAGTATACAAATGCAGGGCAACATTGCCTCCATTCTCCCCGCTTTAATAATGATTTTAACCATTGTATGTTATGTTATGTTATGTTATGTTATGTTATGTTATGTTATGTTATGTTATGTTAAAAATTACTTATTAAGCACACGTACGCCCGTAGGCTTCATGGCGCTATCGGAGAGGAACATAACACTAGTAATTACTCTGACAGTGAGCCTGTTTAAGAAACCAAATATTTCAACAGTAAGCCTGTTTAAAAAGCCAGGTCTTCAAAGAGCGTCTAAAAGTAAGAAGATCAGGGCTCTGTCTAATAGGCAGGGGAAGGGAATTCCAAAAGGTAGCTGCAAGGTGATCAAAGCAGTTACCCCCAACCGTTTTTTCTTAAAAGAGGGACAGTCAGAAGGCTTTTATGCGCAGAGCGAAGGTTTAAAGATGGGTTATACCTAGAAACAGATTCCTAAAGAATTTTGGTCCAGTGTCCTGCAAGGCTTTGAAAATAATGCATCCAGTTTTGAACTCAGTTCTTTGTTTTACAGGTAGCCAATGTAATCTTTCCAAGCCGGATCTGATGGACTGCCATTTAGATTGTTTACAAATCAGCCTGGCTGCTTGGTTTTGAACAAGCTGAAGTCTTTTCAACTGGCCAACTGGGAGTCCCAGATAAAGGCTGTTGGAAAAATCCAGTCGGGAAAGAACAAGAGCAATGACTACCTGAAGAAGAGCAGATTGTGTGAGGAACTGGGCTATTTTTTTTATTTTTTTAAGTTGAAAAAAACTAGCGGAGACTACTGTTCCAACTTGTCCCTTCAAAGATAGATCTGCGCTCAACGTGACCCCTAGGCTTTTTACAGAGAGGGATTTTGTGGGTGGGGCTCCCATGTCAGATGGCCAAAAACATGGGCCCCATCTCAATTCACTTTTCCCAGGCAAGATCAGCTCTATCTTGCCTGGGTTAAGTTTTAGATGGTTGAGGTTCATCCATCTCTGTGTGTCATCGTGTTCTGAAATTCTGTCACGGAGTCAGCAGTGTTGAGTGGAAAGACAAGCTGGAGATCATCCGCATAGTTGTAGATGGTAACTTTGGAGTTCTGCAAAGAATAAAGTAATGGGCGAAGGTAAAGATTAAATAATAAAGGTGATAATGAGGGACCCCACATGTGGTTGGAATTTTAGGAGCTGTAAAATTGCCAAGTCTTACTGACTGCGAACACCCTGTTATAAAGGAGGTGATCCAATTTAGGGCAGAACCTCTCAAACCTCTCACTAGTATAAAACTTGCAAAATAGAACAACATGTATAGTGCTTTGTCGTGAGACTTTGTCGCAAGGGCAACGGCAGAGTTCCTTTGACCAATCATTAATTGTTGGGTACGTAATTATACGGTGAAAGGTTCCAAACCTAAATCAGGTCAGCAAGTATCTATTGTATCTGCCCCGAACATGTTGCAGATATGGTTGGATATTAAGCGTGGTAATGATCAGCTGATGGTAGATCACCATGGGTTTGTTCAGCTCAAGGGTTAGCCTATATTTTTCTAGTTGGGCCATAACAACTTTTTTGAACTCTTTTCGTTTAATATGATTCATAGTGTTGAGAAGGGTAAAATATTCTGGGTAACCGATGCCTTGCATAAAATCTTCCACAAATTTAAGCCATAAAATTTTGCGGGCATTATCTAATTTCATTGCATTCTTCTCTATTTAGGCCAGCACTCTCCGTGGTCTAGATTCTGTGTCATAGCAATACTGGCTGGGCCTTGATCAAGTCTGAAATGTATGGAATTCCCAACTCAGCATGGCAATTAAAAACAGGTGCAGTAGTTGGATCACTTAAAAGAGAACTCAAAAAAGCATTTTCCGTGCGCTGAATTAAGGAGCAATCTTGGAATCCCCAGATCCCCGCCTCATAAGTTGCAATGCTCACACGTTTGGCCTGATATATCTTTAATAACTGTTCTGGTGGCCTTTTCCCAAACCTTTTAGAAAAATTAAAAAGACCTGCAATAGATTTCATAAAAAGTAGTGACCTAGCCTTAACCGCTGGGGCTCAGGAACCAGATCTATCGAAAAGCACACCGAGTTAGCTAAATGAGGCGGTGGTTTCTACCTTACTTCCCCTGATAGCTTCTATTATTATTATGCTTTTTCCCACATGCCATTACAAAACTTTTCTTGGCATTCTATTTTAAGCCGAGCTGATCCATAAAAGCAGTATAAAAAGAGAGAGCCCTTTGTAAGCCAACTTTGGTTCGGGCCATGAGTACAGCATCATCGGCGTAAAGGAGAGATGCGATTGGACGGGTATTTACAAGAGGCGGGTCCCTTGTATGTGTCACCAACTCCTGTTCCAGGGCATTACAATATAGTGAGAACAGGAGCGGCACCAATAAGCATCCCTGCCTTACGCCTTGTTCTATTTTAAATGAGGCAGTACACTCACCCTCGATGCCATAGCGAACCTTTGCTGTGGCTCCTGTATATATAACTGTCTTAAAAACTGAATTAGAACAGAGTTGGCTTTCAGTTTATGAAGGACATCCCACAACTTTCATGGACCACACAATCAAAAGCCGCAGAGAGGTTTAAGGATGCCAAATAGAACTTCCCTGCTTTAGCCTTACAGTATTTACCAATTAAAATGCTTAAGTTCAAAATCTGCTCATTGGTTCCCAAACCAGCTCTAAAACCATACTGAACTGAACTTTTTCTTCGGTCCATCCCTGTAAACGATCTAGAACTATCCTGCCTGCCACCTTCATCAGTGAGTCCAACAAAGATATTGGGCGGTAGCAGGCAGGGTTCTCTCGGTCACCCTTTTTAAAGATGGGGACTATAATGGATTCGGACCATATCTTAATAAAACCTCTTTCACAGCATGCCTGTAAAACCCTAGTTAAAATGGGTCCCCATACATCCAAATGTGACTTGTAAAGGTCAATTGGTATCCCATCAGGGCCAGAAGCCTTACCACTCTTACTAGCTATAACTGCGGCATTGATATCCTAGAGAGAAATATCAAGTTTAATATATGTAAATGACTGAGCTGCGCTTCCTTTATCGGGTCTTTGGGGAGCTTCCTTTTCGGGCTTCTGACTAGAAACTACCTTGGAAAAGAAGTCGACCCAAGTTTGTTCTGCTATGGGGAGACGCAGCGTTACCAGCGGCAGAGGGCAAAGCAACAAGCGGCGGAACTACACGCCTCAGGAGGCTGCAGGGGCAAGTGGCAGGAAAGCGACCCCTCCCCCTTGACACCGGGGGCATTGTAAAGGACCTCGCGCCTCCCGCTTTGCGGGAGACGCAGCGTTACCGGCGGCAGTGGGCAAAGCAACAAGCGGCGGAACTACACGCCCCAGGAGGCTGCAGGGGCATGCAGCAGGAAAGCGGCCCCTCCCCCTTGATACCGGGGGTGATTTAGGCAGACATTACTTCCGGTCCCACGGGATGCACGTGGGCGTGCGCCGGCCTAAGCCCAGGCAAAGGGCGGGCCGTGTGTGGCCGTCAGGGGCCAGAAGAGGCTGGGCTGGGCCACCCCTCTGACCTCCTCGATGGGTAAAGAAAACAGCAGTGTAATGGGGAGCATGAGGGTAAAAAAGCTAAGGTCCCGAGGAAATATGAATCAATAATATCATATTTTACATCAGCTTTGGGGGCCCTATCCAAAGAAGTCGTAAATGCAGAGAAAGAACTGGGCCTGGCCCCGCCTAATATAGCCCCTGAAGCAGGTGTATCAGGGTTGGACCGGACCCTTAGTATACCCTTGGAGCCGAACACTGTGATTCTAAAACCACCACCAGTGACTGAGTCTCACCCAGGCCTGACTGATATAGTGGTGGCGCCAGAGGAACCAGGGGTCAAAAGCCCTGAAGCTCCTTCTCAACATCTATTGTATAAGTGCAGGCTGACTAATAAACTCCCTAAGAGAAAAAACATGTTGTGGCTGCTCAACGTATGGACCCTAATAGTAGGGAGTATGTTGCAGAAGTGGTGGAGCAACTGTTTACAGCACGTCTGAAGCTAGCTATAGTGGCCATCGCTAAAGACATTGTGGACACTCTTAACACCTGCGTAGCGGGTTTGTTACAGAAATGTGAAAACATTGATTCATTTATTAAACAGCACACAGGCAAACAAGGGCGCCCCATTCAGGTCCAAGAAAACCACCCCAATAAGCCTAGGGATGAAAATTTGCAGAGGGAGATTCGGGCTCTAAGGGGGAAGAGTCCGAAATTGTCCATCGGAAGCACATCCCTTACCACTAATGAGGTAGGAGTAGGGAACACCAATTGTGGACGTAGTAATATCCGAAGATCTTCCCCACCTAGTATTAGACAGGAAAATCCACAGGGTTTTATCCTGAGTTTCCCACCAGTTGCCCCCCCATTGGTGGCTGTCTTTACGGGGGTCCCTCCACTAAGGGATGGTATAAATGAATCGACTCATGATCTCCTGAAGTTAGCCAGTCACTGGGGTGCACAACACAGGAGTGGTGGGCTAGACGTCACTAAATTTATTATTATGGCAAGGAGAGTCGACTGGATTGGTTGTCGCCCTAAATATATTACGGGAGACTGTGTGGTTGTGAATTTTAATTCCCGGTCAATCGCCGATAGATTATTTTGGGATGCCTCAGAGTTGGATAACACGGGTATTAGACCTGTGCCTCTGGGCTACTTTTACCCCCCAGTTAGGCCATACCCAAATAATTCTATTAGACACCAGTCATTGGCCACCCGGGGTAGCTTGTCTGTTACCCCAAACAAACTGGATGACACCACACAGAATAGGCCAGCAGGGGGGTCATAGCAGAGGGTAGACAGGGTTCTTCCAGCCCTATTACCAACCCGCTCCCCTCCGTATCAGGCAAACATGGAGGTAGGCCTCTCAAATCATTTTTCCCCCCTGACACAATTGGACTCAAACAATTGACATTATGTTACCAACCAATGCCAGGGAGGCTCAGAGGGTGGGGCTAAACAGATAGTACCATGCAAGATCCTTAGCTGGAATGTGGCGGGAATTAGGCCTAAAAGGTCAGATGAGTTATGGGTGGATTTTGTGAAACAGTATGACATCATTGCCTTGCAGGAAACGTGGGATGTTGCAAGAAGTTTTAGTATGAATGGATACTTAAATTTTGCCGTCCCAGCTGTAGCAGGGTTTGCGGGAAGGCCGATGGGAGGGTTAATTTTTCTCATTTCACTCAACCTGAAAGGTGTTTTTAAAAGGCTTGATTTAGACTCTAGTAATATTAAGATACTGGAATGGAGTGTTACAAATTTACATAAGTACCTAATAATTAATTTTTATAATCCCAAAGATGGCTCACAGTATAATGAGCATTTAAGTGCTTTGGATCAATTTTTGTCAGATTATAAACTTATTCAGAACACTGTTTTCGAAGTGATCCTCATGGGAGATTTTAATATTCATTAGTGTAAATGGGACTGCTACATGAGCGACTCCTGTGGGCCGCCCGGTGCAGTGTTTCCTCACTTTGAGCATAGTAATCAGGGAGAGGCATTAGAAGAATTTTTAACTAATATGAACTTATTTTAATCAGGTCTTGAGGAAGGGGGGAGAGGGTTCCCACCTTCATAGGAAGAGGGTCTAACACAGTTATTGACTACATCTTTCTATCAGCCGCGGTATTGGATAAGACCATATCCTATAGAGTGGTGTTCTCAACATTTAGTGACCATAATCCGGTCCTCTTAGAGGGATTGAGTGGCCCAAAGGGTAATGGGAGGGGGGAGGCAAGAAGCCTGTCTACAAAAGACCATGGGAGAAGGATCAAATGGGACAGGATGGTGCCAGTAGCTTTTTTTGAGGAGCTTGCTATTAAGGCCGATGCAAATTTGGCAATCTGCCTTGATAGCTCGGCTCCGAGTGTTGAGATTATAGGAGCCTATGTTGCCGTATGTGGTCAGATCGCAAAGAACCTTGAGGTAGGAAATAGAGATAAACCAAGGAAGATGGTTTGATAGTAGTTGTTCCAAGGCATATGGGGCCCTTCTCCAGGCATTGAAAATAAGGCCAAGAGATAGGGTCCTTGTTGCTAACTATCGGAAGAATTATAAAATAGCTATTGCTACATGCAAACAACAAATTAAAGAGGAGGCGTGGGATAACCTTCTCTCAATTGAAGTTTTGCAGGATAGTAGGAAGTTTTGGGCAACTATAAACCACCCGTTTTTCTCTGAGCAAGAGAACTCAAATATGGATGGTGTTATCCCTGATGAACGATGGCTCAGACACTTTAGGGAAATTTATGACAAGGAGCACTTAGAGATGCTGGATGGTGGTAATACATTGTCTCAAAGTGTACACCTTGTAAACTTTGAAGAGAGGGAGGTGGAAAAAGCGATCAAAGACATGTCAAAAAATAAAGCACCAGGCCCTGATGGGGTGCCTGCAGATTTATATAGTTCCTACCCTAAATTTCGGGCCAAGATCTTGACAAATGTTTTTAATGCCTCTAATACAGCAGGCTTCCCGCCTTCATGGGCAAAATCAACCATAGTCCCAATATTTAAAAAGGGGGATAGAGGGGACCCCGCTTGCTACAGGCCAATCTCTTTGTTAGACTCAGCAGTGAAAATCTTGGGCAGAGTTATCTTACATAAACTAAGGGATTGGCTAGATGGCAGGGGGTCCACTCTAATCTCCAATATGGATTTAGAGAACATAGGAGCACCCTGGACCAATGTTTGAACCGTCATCTCCTTATAAGTAAGTACACATTGGCTAACAAAGGGTTTTTATATATGGGTTTTATGGATCTCTATTCAGGGTTTGATATTGTCAAACGTTCCAAACTTTGGGCAATTCTATGGGAAATAGGTACAGATCCACCACTGGTCCATTTTTTAAGTGATTTGCATCAGGACCTCTCAGCATCAGTTAGGGTGACCCGGGAAGGGTGGTGCACTAGCCACTTTAGCTCAAAGAGGGGCGTCAGACAAGGATGTATTCTGGCCCTTCTTCTTTTCACTATATACATCAACGCTTTTTAGAGAAGTCCTTGGGTGTGGCTACTCTGGATGTTCCGCGTATAGGGGAATCGGTCCTTCCGGTTCTCCTATACGCGGAAGATGCAGTGTTACTGGCACGTACGGGTATTGGTTTTCAGAGGCTGCTGGACCATTTCAGCAGCTTTATGGACTCCTTGGACCTAAAAGTTAATATCAAAAAGTCGCACCTCATGGTGGCCGGGACTAGAGGCAGGAATGCGAAGTCAAAATCCTTTTCCTGCATTGGTGTTGAACTATCCAAGGTCCCGGTTTTTACCTACCTTGGGGTCCTTTTTGATGAAAAAGGTACTTGGGGACCACAACAAAAGCTCAAGAGCAATGCGGTAGCTAGGTCAACTTCAGCTCTCCTAGGTTTCTCTAAGCGGTTCGGAGCAAGACCAATGGAGGCAATTCTGAAGATTTATAAAACTAAATGTTTGGCGATTGCCTCCTATGGTGCATCTCTATGGGGGTACACATCTCAGAACAAGATACAAGTTGCAGAAAATAGGTTCTTAAGATCTCTTCTGGCAGTTCCCCAGTCGACCCCAACCTATTTCTTACACACACAATTATAATTGGGCTATATTTCAGATCAATTAAAAATGGCTTCGTTAATCTGTTGGGTGAAAACATGGTTAAATGAGGAAATCACTCTGAACCACCAGATCCTCAGTGATTGTGTAGTATGAGACAAGGCAAACAGGGTGCCTTGGTTGGTGTATGTTAGAGCGGCGTTCATCAAGCTTGGACGACCTGAATTGTACACATCACCCGAATGTATAAAAAAAGAGGACATAAGTTGGATTAAGTATAACTTTCTGAACATGTTAGAATCGGAATGAGAGGAGCAGGAGTTAGAGAAACCGTGTGTCAAATCTAATTATGTTTTGTTAACCTCCCCCTCTATCGAAACATATTTAAAAATTGTAACCAAGCCATTTCATCGCTACTTGCTGGTCAGATTTCGGTTTAACTTAATTCACCTCACCCTAGGAGTTTTTTCAACTTGGGGAAAACCAGAAAATTCTATGTCATGTTCCTGCGATAATTTCGCCACACAAGACACTTTGCATTTTGTCTTTTTTTGTGAGTAATATTCTGAGATACGGATTTTTTTTAACCCCAATATTAAGAGAGGCAGGTTTTATACAAGTGAGGCCCACCCTGATTTATTTGCAAATGCTCAGTAGCACGCGTGACATCTATTGCGTTGCTAGTTTTTTGGTGGCTGCTGCCCGGATTATTAACAAAAATATTGTTGGTGTATAATATCCTTGTTGGACCCCTACTCGGATGAATTGTTTTATTAAATCGATTTTGCTAAACTGCTGATGAACATTTGCACTGTATAATAGAATGTACATCAACTGCAATAATTGTATCTTCTGTAAATATCTTACATTTTTAAATGTACTATGTTTTAACTTGTCTTTTATGATTTTAATTAATCGAATAAAGTGTTTTGACTGACTGACTGGCTATGGCATGGTCAATAGTTGGTTTGTCTATTTTATTAATTAAAAAAGGTGCATTCACTGCTGCCCAAAATTTCAAGCTATCTTTTGACTCAGCGGCCTCAACAAGGTCCTTCCAGGCCTTATCTTTCATCTCAAATAGCCTTCTTTTCCTGGCTTCCTGGTATAGTTTGCTGCATACCCTTATGTCATTCGGGTCTCTCACCTCCCTATGTAAGTCATTCTTTAGGTTTGAATAATATTTAGTGCAGTTTTTATCAAACCATCCTTTCTTTGTAGTACGCAGGCCTTTGTGAACTTTAAATAAGCTATTTCTGATGATTTCAGTGATATCTTGAAAGGCAATGAAAACATCCTCATGTGTCAGACAGTCGCTTAAACAATTCAAAATTTGGCTTGTCCCTTTAGTAATATCTCTGTACTTAATTCCGATGGGTCTCTACTTCCCCAGCTGATAGTATATCCATTTCTCCTTCCCAATTCGAAGTCCTGTACCCACGCTATTTTATTACAAATTATATTTATCGCTGAGCTATGTACTTCTATGTTCATGCTAATAGCCAAATGATAGCTCATAACATTATGGTGGATGTCATATGATTTCATATGGCTAGCGTAGCAATTAGGTATTAAAATAAAATCAATAATTGATTTAGCACCCCTCCGAATAAATGTGTAACCAAACTCCACTGTAGGTGTATCGAGGTGGTTTGAGAAACCCAGATCATGTTTGAACATCATTTCATTAAATACCTCGCCTTTTATAGTGTGTTGAAAATGGGGTGGTGTTCTGACCGGGTTTTTGTTCCCCTTTTTGAGTGAAGGTGACTTTAGCCTACTATCATTCTAATAGAGGGATTAGAGCCACAGACCTGGCCTATTTACAAGGTGTTTGATATAATTCTCTATTCTTTTCTCTATTCCAGGGCCTATAAGTTTATGTTAGTGGATAGATTCCTTAGTATTAGTACTATTCCGTCCTTTTGTAAGGTTACTAGTATATTTTTGATAGCGTTATTCATCTTTATGCTTATTTCGGGCCTTGTAGGCCTCGAACGAGAGAGACTCCATCTTTCCTTCTGCCTCGGCTGCTTGAGATGCTTTTAGGTCAAATGTAATGTTTTAGTTACAAGGTGTTGTTCGCTTGGAGAGAACCGGCTCAGGCTGGCCCTTATTGAAAGACTGTATTTTTCTTCGTGTCGAAGACATAACATCAGGCCGGCCAGCTAAGAACGTGTCCTTGGCACGGGGTTGTACAAGAATTTGGTGGGCGGCAGGTTACTGGCTGGAAATTTCCATGCATGAACAAGGTTCTATATTAGAGAAAGTACAGAGAGGAGCGGAGTTCATTCAGTCAGTTAGTAGACGGCAGCTAGTCGTTAGCATTATTGAAGTTAATCAACTTAAAGCAGACAGTCGCCATTTTGAAGTCCGAAAAAGACCGAAGGCTGATAATCTCTCAGAAAGATTGAAGTTACTTTAGTTGGAGCAGCTGGTGAGCTTTGCTACTGAGATCAGAGCATGCAGAGTGAAGAAGTTAGCGGAGCGAACGAATACTAGAGCGGCAGAAACTGATTTATAAGATCGAAGTTGGAAGGTGAAGATAGTCCGTGATCGAGAGGAGAGAGGAGTAGTGAGGTTCCAGTGACTTGGAGGGGAGCAGAGGAGACAGCGCATAGCGGTGCAGACGTGTATCCGTGACTGCAGGGGTGATCCTAAGATGAGTCAAGGCACAGACGAGAAGGGAACCCATATGACGACTGAGTCCAGACTTCGTACTCATAAGGTGACGTCAACCCTTTATTATTAGCGTGCACACATATTGTAATTCTTTCCTTTGCTTTTCAGGCTATATGTGTATTGCAGTAATATATTGTTGTTATAATTTGCTATTGTGTAATAAAGGGACCCCAGTTCTTAGTGAACCATTGTATAACTGTTATATGTTTGTATGATAAAGTTAACCTTTCTTCTAGTCAGATGCTGTTATGTGGACGGATGCGTTTCCCGTCCGGGTAAGTGGTAACTGAGCAAGGGAGCAGGGAGCACTTGAATCAGAGAATAACCTTTGCATATAGTAATTTGGCCATTCTTGTGTGAAAAGGATCAAACTGTATATGAGATATTCCCAGTAGTATATAATGAAACTTCCCAACAGAGAGAGAGAGAGCTGAAGGTATCAATAGGACAGTGATCGTCAATGTGTAACGGCGTTAGTGAGAGCACTGGGAGAACCCAGTGTGTATACCCACAGGATTGTGGCTTGTGTGAGAGAGTGAGAGCATCGGGGGGACACGGTGTCTATACCCACAGGATTGTGACTTGTATGAGAGAGTGAGAGCATCAGGGGGACACGGTACCTATACCCACAGGATTGTGGCTTGTGTGAGCACTGATTGTGGTCAGTGTGTAATGGTAAGTAATCAGAACTGCCCCTGGGTAGCCTAGTCTGGGCCTACGTTGCCGCAAGACTATAAGATACAAGTGTGGTGTAGAATATGGAATTCCGTAGCGATTAGTGATTGTTTTTGGTAATCCCTATGGATTTGGTGGCGTTTTAGAGAATCTAAGCTTGTATATTGCTAATTCCCCATCCCCAGGTAGGTACCCAGGTACCGTGGTAAGTAGGTCCTGAGGAGGGAGGTGGTTACGTTTCGGCCGTGTTGGTGGTGTCTTGGTGAGCTGATTCTATCTGGTCCGAAAATCCGGTTGTTACATCTGGCGTCACGAACAGTTTACGTAAGCCTGTTAGCGCGGTGTTGTTTCTATCTTGTTGGTTTGCGCTTGGGGCGTACGGAGTACATTTTGTATATTATTTGTTTATAGTTGTATATATCTTTTTCTTTTAGCACAATGTTTTTGAGACAATCAAAATCTACTTTTAAATTGCCTGTTGAAATTCCCGGCTGGAAATCAACGCCTTACGAGGAATTGGCCCGTGAGTGGGCCGACTCTACTGGTTTGAGTGAAAATTGGAGTTCTTGTTTGGAACTGGCGGATCCGTCTAATGTGATTGCTTGTTTGCAGAAAGCGCCAGTTGTGAAGGGTGATGAGCTTCCTGTTTTGGGATGCAGAGGTTGGATTGTTTTATCTGCGTACAGGCTTGTACATGAGAAATTTCGGAAGTTACAGAAACAATATGCAGATATGGAAGAGAAGTTTGTTGAAGTGCAGAATGCTCACACTCTTTTGCGATGTCAAAATAAATTGCTTGCCGACAAACTCGAGACTTATCAGACAATTGCTGAACGAGCTGCTGTTCGTATTGCTAAATATAAATATAAGAATCGTCCTGGTCGGGTTTGTAAACGGAAAGTGCGTCTAGTCGTGGCGAAAGCCGGACTGGACTGGAATCCTGATGAATGGGACAGTAATATCTGGGACTCAAATGATTCTGGCTCCTCGGCTGAGGAGTCTGACAGACGCGAGTATTCTCGCACTGGACATGACTGTAAATCTAATACTTTTGACAAACTTGATGGTTCCGGCGACCATGGTCGGTGTTCTAAATCTGATGACATTTCTCGATCTGAATGTCCCTCCAAATCTGTTGATCGAGCTCCTTCTGCTGCTCGTACTGAGATTTCTGCGCATCCGGTTTTTCGACGAAAATTACAGCAGGCTCCTGGTAATCCAAATGGTATTCCTTTGGATAGTTTAGAAGACTTTACACAACAGGAAGTTAGTGACATTTTGCAACGATTTCGACAGCGGCCCGTTGAGGCCTTGCTTACATGGATGGTGCGTCTCTATGAATTGGGTGCTGCTGGCATCATGTTGGATGCGGGAGATGCTTTGAAATTTTGTTCCTTGAGTTCTGATTCTACGGTACAAGATCATTTCCGAAACTATAATGGTGTTGGTCAAATTAGTCTGCTTCAATTAGCGACTGATGGTTGTAATCACAAATACCCTACTGAATCTGATTGGCCTCTGAATGACAAGCCATGGTACACTTTACGTGATGCGGCACAAAGACTGAAAGAGGAGGTAATGAAAACCGCGATTTTTTTGAGTACTTCTGACAGATTGTTGGATGGTTTGTTGACATCTTCTGTGCGGAATCGCATTATCCGTTCTTCCCCTGTTGCATATAAACAAGTTATGATGACATTGCTGATTAATCAGACTGGTAACGCGTTGTCCTTAGTGCTTGAATCTGTACGTCAGCTTGGTGAATTGGGCGAATGGCTTAAACCTGAAAGACAATCCAGACCTGAGGGTCGTACTGCTGAAAATTATCAGTTTTCTAGACGTGATATGCTTCTTGCCTTGCTGGCTGACGGTGTGAAGAGAGAAGAGATTGATGGTGAACCTAATAATCGCTTGTGGGATATGTTTTGCAAGCGTGGTTTGGACCGGAAGGAGGGTGCTCGACGTGTACGGAAGAATAAATGTGATCGTGAATATTCTGATGACAGTGGGGATGATAGACGTCGTGATGATTCAGATCGGCGTGATAGACAACGGAATGAGCGTGATGTGTCCCCTCGGCGTGAAAGAGAAAGGGGGAGAGAGGGAGAGAGAGAGAGGGGGAGAGACGACCGTGTTGAAAGCAGATACAGAGATGAAAGGGATCAGTCCCCCGAGATGAGGAGAAGAGAAGAACGACACAGATTTTCTGAACGAAATTCACAATACCATGTAGATGACAAAAATCCAATGGGGATGGATATGAACAGGAAATTACATTGTCCAAAAAATTTGAGAGTATTTATCCTGATTTGTCTTGATTGTCAGAACGTAATAAAAATGACTAGGAAAAAGGTCAAGCTCCAGTACGCAGTTGGGCTCACAAAGATAATAGACCCTATGTAGATATTGAAATTTTAACATACAAAGGGCCCGAGCATTGGTAGATACAGGAGCGGAGGCCACTCTAATTCATGGAAAATCAAAGAAATTCAAAGGAAATTTTTTTACAATTACTGGTTTAGGTAGAAAGGAGACCCCCGCAGTACAAACAAATGTTGAGATGAAAATAGGTAGAATTCCCCGAAAAGAATATTCTGTTTTAGTAGTGCCACTTTTAGAATACATAATTGGAATCGATATCCTAAAAGGTATGACTTTGCATTTAGATGATAGTTGTTATCAATTTGGAAGTAGAGGCTATATATCATCCAGACCTGTACGAGTTGGCCGTTTGAGAATGCCACCTATAAAAATTCCCCAGGCTACAAAAGTCATTTCCCAAAAACAGTACCGTATTCCAGGTGGTCACGAAGAAATTAGTGCTACTATTCAGGATTTGGTGAATGCAGGAGTTATAACTCTGGTTACTTCTGCTTGGAATAATCCCGTTTGGCCTGTGCGTAAAAGTGATAATTCTTGACGTATGACTGTTGATTACCGCAAATTGAATAAACATACACTCCCTTTAACTGTTGCAGTACCAGACATGATTACTTTAAATGAAAGAATTCAGAAACATCCAGGAATGTGGTATGCGTCTATTGACATTGCTAATGCTTTCTTTTCGATCCCAAATGCCACTGAGTGTCAGGAATAGTTCAGTTTTACATGGAATGGACGTCAAATGACGTTTAGAAGTCTTCCCCAAAGCTATGTACACAGTCCTACGATCTGTCACCGGCTGGTGGCGAAACATTTATCTGAAATACCCATAAACTCACAGATACAGATTTGTCATTATATTGACGACATTTTGATTCAAGGTGAGACACAGGATCAAGTTCAGACTCAGTCAGATCAGGTTATTAATCATTTGCGAGAAAAAGGTTGGGAAATCAATCCCGACAAGTTACAAGGTCCATCACAAAGTGTAACATTTTTAGGCATCAATTGGCATAAAGGTAACAGAGAAGTGATTCCACAGGTGAAGCAGAAAATTCTTGACTTTGCAGTTCCTCGGAACCGAAAAGAAGCCCAAAGATTTATTGGTTTATTTGGTTTTTGGCGTCAACACATCCCACATTTGAGTCAGATATTAGCCCCTTTGTAGAGTCACTCGTAAAAAGAATGCATTTGAATGGAGTAAACCGCAGCAAGATGCGTTTGATTTGGCGAAAGAAGCGATCCAGTATGCTTTGGATCTGTGGCCCGTACGTGATGGTGATGTGGATCTGAATGTGTCTGTGCAAGGTCCATATGCAAATTGGAGTTTGTGGCAAAAACAAGGCAGAAATAAAGTACCGCTAGGTTTTTGGACTAAAAAGTTACCCGATGCTGGTGAGCGTTATACACCTTTTGAGAAACAGTTACTTGCATGTTATTGGGCTCTGGTAGATACCGAGCAATTGACTTTGGGACATGATGTGATGTTGAGACCTGAAATTCCTATTATGCAATGGGTTTTGAGTTCGCCGAAAACTCATCGAATTGGACATGCTCAAGAGGCAAGTGTGATTAAGTGGAAATGGTACATACAAGACAGGGCACGTGTGGGACCGAAAGGTGTTGCGACGTTACATGAACAAGTGGCGCTGGCGCCATCGAATGAGACTGGGAGTGATTGCTCCGTACCTATAGTACAGGAATCCTCTGTTAAGTGGGGTAAGCCATTTGATAACCTGTCCGCGGAGGACAGAAACCATGTGTGGTTTACGGATGGTTCAGCGAGGTACATAGGAGAGAAGAGGCATTGGAAGAGAGTGTCCTATAATCGTATCACACAAAAAGTTCTGAGTACAACTGGGGAAGGAAAAAGTAGTCAATTTGCTGAATTGTATGCTGTTTACGAACTTTTAAAGCAGGAACTACCTGGTACGTGTCACATTTTTACTGACTCCTAGTCCACTGCTAATGGACTGGTGGTCTGGTTACCAACATGGCATGCTCGCAATTGGGAATTGCATTCTAAAGAACTTTGGGGTAAAGAATTATGGCAAGAAATTTGGGAATTGCTTCCGCAAAGTACTGTTACAATCTTTCATGTGAATGCTCATACACCAATAGACTCCCTTGACAAATTCTTTCACAACATTGCAGATGAGAAATCTAAAATTGCTGAGGCAGTGGTGGACATGCAGGATTCTGATTTGGCGGGATACGCGAAATGGGCCCACCAGAAAGCAGGACATTTTGGAGAAAGAGCCACTAGCAGGTGGGCTGCTGACCGAGGAATTTATATTCCTCTAAATTTGATCAAAGATACTATAATGCATTGTCCTATCTGTCAACATTCTAGACAACGAAAAGTACCCCAAATTGTTAGAGGACAGTTACACGGAGGTAAATTACCTGCTCAGATTTGGCAGATTGATTATATTGGTCCACTCCCTATGAGTAAAAATTTTCAATATATATGCACCATTGTCGACACGTACAGTGGTCTTTTAGTGGCCTTTCCTTGTAAACGAGCTACCCAAGTAAATACCATTAAAACATTGGAATTGATTATGCTGTATTATGGTGTCCCATTTCAAATTCAATCTGATAATGCATCCCACTTCAAAGGAAGATTGGTACAGGAATTTTGTGTGGAGAACAACATTGAATGGGTGTTTCACATACCGTACTACCCACAGGCAGCAGGCCTTGTGGAGAGAAGGAATGGTTTGCTAAAAGATCAATTGTGTAAATTAACTGATAATAAATATAAAAATTGGAGAGAGTATTTGTTTCAGGCACTGTTAATCTTGAATAATCATCCCTTTTTAAATGCTGATTCCCCATTAATGCGTTTATTTCCTCCAGCTGTTGATGCGAAACCCAACACAGTTAAAAATACTGTAATGTATTGGGAAATTTCCCCTGGAGCCCTGGCTCCATGCAGAGCAACCCCAGGATCCGCAGGCTTAGACCTGCATGCCATGAATGATATTACTGTAAAAGGAAGAGATCGAGTTATCATTGAAACTGGCATTGGTGTCAGTATACCAACTGGAAATTTTGGGCTTAATGCTCCAAGATCGGGTCTGGCCTTAAAAGGCATTCAAGTGTGTAATTGATAGTGATTATCAGGGAGAGATTAAGGTACTCCTGCTGAATAGCAGTGAGGTTGATTTACCGATTCACAAAACTGACCGAGTTGCTCAATTGTTAATAATGCCTGTTTTCAGTGGTGAGATTTAAAAAGGTACTGCCCGACCTTGTTAACTGTTTGAGGGCAAAAAGGTTTTGGCTCCACTGATAATCCAGGAGCGAGAGTGTGGGTGCAATCACCAAAAAATCCCCCTGAACAAGCTGAAATTATTGCAACCGGGCATGATAATACAGTACTTGTCATGAGACCAGGGAAAGATAGCTGGGAAGCTGTCCCAGCTGACAAATGTTACTTACGAGAATAAATAATGCCTGTATTTGATTTTCTTTCAGATCATTCTCTGGACTGCTGTTGCAGGATGTGCCGGCGTTGGACTCCTTTTGGCCTGCTACGTCGAGAGAGGAAGGAACCCCCAGACTCTGGTTGACTGGAGAATCAGAGTGCTACGTTCCTTCGCTGCGTGGGATTTATCATCTAACTTTTGGACAACCCTGGCACGGAGAGTGACAAACTCCCCACATTTCTGTTTGACACCGATGCGTTCGGTGACTGACATATTAGCAACCTGTTTGGTCGCTGTTCCAGCTTCTTTGGAGACCCTTGCCCATATTTTCAATATTTCAAATGCCAGTCCTAATATTATTCTTGGTGATTTTGCGACTCATGAATACTGTCATGTATGTACTGTGCTGTTAGATCCAGTACCACCAATTCATTCTCAAATAACTACATATAATATCACACAGGGTGATTTATGTTTCTTCCTCACATGTGATCCAAGCGCCATAACTGAATGTGTTCGTTTGAAGTTAAAAGGTGCTACTTCATTTACAGATCATGAAAAAACTTTATGTTCCCGGAGATCATCGAAGTCGTGTGTTTCTGTTAGAAATAATATGGCCTGCAAAAGTCTCGTAGTTACCCCTAGTCACTATCGTACAATGCTATTACCTTCTGGATGGCTTTTCTCCTGTGGCAATACATCTTGGCCTTACATCCCTGCAAATATTACCGGAGGACCCTGTGCAATTACTAGATTAAGCTTGCTAATGTTTTCTTCACATCCTAATGTGAATTCCCGTATTGTCCGTGATGCAGTAATTTTGAAGGACAATTGTGACTCTACACTACATTTATTTTCTGAATCTGAATATCTTAGTTTGGCTTTCTCTATTTTGGGTGTTCCTGCCCTGACAGTATACAATGCTAAATCTATTAGAAAAATGGCCTGTTGGATGGTTAATCCATCAATCACACTTCCACGATTCTATCTGACATGCTATCAGACGCCCAGGGTGAACGCAGAGCAATTCTACAGAATAGAGCTGCTATAGATTACCTTTTACTTAAACATGGACATGACTGTTATGACTTTGGGGGTCTTTGTTGTTTCAATCTATCAGACCATACTAGGTCCATTCAGGCTCACATTGATAAACTACACGACTTAACCACAGAAGTTAGAAAACACATTGACCTGGGCTGGTTTGACTGGCTCTTTATTTGGTTACCAGATTTACATTCCTTACGTCAGATATTAGGGGGTATCCTGCTTACTATTTGTATTTTAGTTATTTGCTGTTTTCTTCAGTGTATTCCTTCTTTACTTCAAACTTGCAGATGTAGTACTAGAAATAGATCTGTTAATTTTGTTTCATATTATTCTTCGACAGATGTTAGTTCCATTTAGCGAATGATTAGTAGCCTAAAGTCAAGGGTGAAATGTGAAATGTTCTGACCGGGTTTTTGTTCCCCTTTTCAAGTGAAGGTGACTTTAGCCTACTATCATTCTAATAGAGGGATTAGAGCCTCAGACCTGGCCTCAGACCTGGCCTATTTACAGGGTGTTTGATATAATTCCCTATTCTATTCTCTATTCTAGGGCCTATAAGTTTATGTTAGAGGATAGATTCCTTAGTATTAGTACTATTCCGTCCATTTGTAAGGTTACTAGTATATTTTTGATAGAGGTATTCATCTTTATGCTTATTTAGGGCCTTGTAGGCCTCGAACGAGAGAGACTCCATCTTTCTTTCTGCCTCGGCTGCTTGAGATGCTTTTAGGTCAAATGTAATGTTTTAGTTATAAGGTGTTGTTCGCTTGGAGAGAACCGGCTCAGGCTGGCCCTTATCGAAAGACTGTATTTTTCTTCGTGTCGAAGACATAACATCAGGCCGGCCGGCTGAGAACGTGTCCTTGGCACGGGGTGGTACAAGAATTTGGTGGGCGGCTGGTTACTGGCAGGAAATTTCCATGCATGAACAAGGTTCTATATTAGCGAAAGTACAGAGAGGAGCGGAGTTCATTCAGTCAGTTAGTAGACGGCAGCTAGTCGTTAGCATTATTGCCGTTAATCAACTTAAAGCAGACAGTCGCCATTTTGAAGTCCGAAGAAGACCGAAGGCTGATAATCTCTCAGAAAGATTGAAGTTACTTTAGTTGGAGCAGCTGGTGAGCTTTGCTACTGAGATCAGAGCATGCAGAGTGAAGAAGTTAGCGGAGCGAACGAATACTAGAGCGGCAGAAACTGATTTATAAGATCGAAGTTGGAAGGTGAAGATAGTCCGTGATCGAGAGGAGAGAGGAGTAGTGCAGAACAGCGAGAGTGAGACAGACAAAACAGAGAACAAGAGGGGGGTTCCAGTGACTTGGAGGGGAGCAGAGGAGACAGAGCATAGCGGTGCAGACGTGTATCCGTGACTGCAGAGGTGATCCTAAAATGAGCCAAGGCACAGACGAGAAGGGAACCCAGATGACGACTGAGTCCAGACTTCGTACTCATAAGGTGACGTTGACCCTTTCTTGTTAGCGTGCACACATATTCTAATTCTTTCCTTTGCTTATCAGGCTATATGTTATATTGCAGTATTATATTGTTGTTATAATTTGCTATTGTGTAATAAAGGGACCCCAGTTCTTAGTGAACCATTGTGTAACTGTTATTTGTTTGTATGATAAAGTTAACCTTTCTTCTAGTCAGAAGCTGTTATGTGGACGGATGCGTTTCCCGTCCGGGCAAGTGGTAACTGAGCAAGGGAGCAGGGAGCACTTGAATCAGAGAATAACCTTTGCATATCGTAATTTGGCCATTCTTGTGTGAAAGGATCAAACTGTATATGAGATATTCCCAGTAGTACATAATGAAACTTCCCAACAGAGATAGAGAGAGCTGAAGGTATCAATAGGACAGTGATCGTCGTTGTGTAACAGCGTTAGTGAGAGCACTGGGAGAACCCAGTGTGTATACCCACAGGATTGTGGCTTGTGTGAGAGAGTGAGAGCATTGGGGGGGGACACAGTGCCTATACCCACAGGATTGTGGCTTGTGTGAGAGAGTGAGAGCATCAGGGGACACGGTGCCTATACCCACAGGATTGTGGCTTGTGTGAGCACTGATTGTGGTCAGTGTGTAATGGTAAGTAATCAGAACTGCCCCAGGGTAGCCTAGTCTGGGCCTACGTTGCCGCGAGACTATAAGATACGAGTGTGGTGTAGAATATGGAATTCCGTAGCGATTAGTGATTGTTTTTAGTAATCCCTATGGATTTGGTGGTGTTTTAGAGAATCTAAGCTTGTATATTGCTAATTCCCCATCCCCAGGTAGGTACCCAGGTACCGTGGTAAGTAGGTCCTGAGGAGGGAGGTGGTTACATTTCGGCCGGGTTGGTGGTGTCTTGGTGAGCTGATTCTATCTGGTCCGAAAATCCAGTCTTTACAGGTAGTGGGTCATCATTATCCAAAGTTAGACCACACTTTCCTGATCCCGCCACAGGACAGAGACTAGTATTAAAGTCCCAGCCCCAGATAGGTATAAATTCGATGTTAACATTTGATTGTAAATTAGCAATATCTCTACTGAGCTTCTCTAGTAGGGCACCCAGATGGCCTAATTCAATATTATTATAAAAATTTACAAAGAGCAGTGTCAAGTCAAGTCAAGAGGTATGTTTATTATGACCTTAGTCATTTAAACAGGTGCAAGAGGCAGTATCAAAAAATAAAATATTCACATCAAGACATTTAAAACATTATAACATTAAAATTAATCCAATATAAGTTAAAACTCTTACACCCACTTCTTCCTTTGCCGACAACCATAAAATTGCATTTAAATTAGCATTCTGCATTTATGAATAAAACCCATCCAACTCCCTTCTGCTAGACTAATTTCATTAAATTAAAATACTTTAGAATCTACATATTATTTCCTTTTTCTTAGATCACTCAGTACTGCTTTTATATATTTCCCAAGAGCAATCGCAATATCGATGGTGGGGATTTCAGTTAATAAGTTAGCTGCCTGCGCTCTAGAGCTTATAGCATATTTTAGGAACACAGGTCGTAACCACAGTTTCCGCTGTTCCAGTAATGACAGGCAATCGAGAAGGATGTGTACCAGGTCTCCTTTGCACCCCAAATTACACTTACAATACCCATTTTGATCTAACAATTTCATTTTCAGATCTTTATTTGTTAACAATGGGTTTATACCAACCCGCAGCCTTAAGATCTCCTGCCTGAGGCCGCGGTTTTATCCAAGCGCCCATCATATGTGTTATTGATTTCTTTTTCGCTAAATATTCCATATCGGTCATTCTCGATATTTCCTTCCCCTTTAATTTCAACTCACTCCTAGTACAGAGGAGTTGATGTGTTTCCTGGTTCACCTCTACCTTTAATCTTTTACAGATTTGGGTAACTCTTTCACTACACATTTTTGCCCATTTTAGATTACTCGATAGGATTTCCTTCTTGCCCGATTGTGCTACTTTTTGTCCCTCTGGGTCTTCCAGTCGTTTCCAAAGTCTGAGTATTGCCATTTGAGTTAGTATCTCCCAGGACTTTGTGCCTATTTCCCTTCTTATGGCTTGCACCATAGCAGATTGTGGGAGAGAGAGGAGTCCTTTGAGGCATTTTCCCTCCACCAAGTCCCAGGCTCCCCTATCGCTCACCGCTCAAATAAAGGATTTCTGCCCCGTACAGAACTTGGGGGGGTATCATTGCCTCAAAGGCCCTTAGCATTGGTCGGTGTGACATCTCTCCATAATCCCTATTAAACATTTTTAAGCCGCATATCGATGTGTGTGCTTTGGCTTTTTGTGTATCCAAATGCGTATCCCATTTTAGTCTCTTGTCAAACCATATACCTAGGTAGCGATACTCATTAACCGTCTCCAGTTTAAGCTCACCTAGGTACCAGTTAAATCTGCTTTTTTTTTCCCCAAAGCAAAGGACTTTAGTTTTATCTAGGTTGACAGTTAGAAATTTACTAACACGGTATGCGTTGAAGGCATTAAGCTTTCTTTGGAGGCCTATCTCTGTCTGGTCTACTATAACCAAATCGTCAGCATATAATAGGCAGGCCACCTTGTTTCCGTCCATTCTAGGACTTGCGCTACCCTTGACCTCTAGATGGGCCGGGAGGTCTGACAGGAATATAGAGAATAACTGAAGCGCTAACACGCAACCCTGTCTTAAACCGTTGTCTATGGGTATTTTTTGCGTTAAAGAGCCCACCGTATCCTTGATGACTTGCGCCCAGTTCTCATTGTGTAATTCCTTTATTATTGACAGAAGGTCACTGGGAATATTTACTTTCAACAGTGTTTCCCATAGGCATGCACGATCGACTGAATCAAATGCTGCTCGGAAGTCAACGAAACAACAGCATAACTTGCCATTTTGTTCTGTTGACTTCTTCGCCATCGCCCACAGTGCAAAGCCATGGTCTATTGTGGAGTGTCCTTCCCTGAATCCTCCCTGTTCTATAGGGACGATCTGGAGCTCTTTTACCCATATGTTAAGTTGATTCAGTACAATTTTAGAAAAAACTTTCTCTCCTATATCTAGGAGGTTAATCAGGCGATAGTTTTGTGGTGCCTCCATGCTTCCTTTCTTATGGATGGGCCTAATTATTGCACCCTTCCAGTTAGGTGGCATTTTGCCTTCTGTTAATGTTATACTAAACATCTGTGCAAAAAATCTTGCCCACCAATTTACATCTGACTTTAATATTATTGCTGGAAGATTGTCGGGACCTGCTGCACGGGTTAGTTTCAGCTCTCTTATTGTATCTTCAACTTGTTTTACGTTAAATTTAGCTTTAAGGTCTGCTGCTATTTCCTGCCATTTATGTGTCGCTACCTGGGTTATAGGGGCTCTTGCCCCATACAATTCCCTAATATACTTCTCCCATGCGGCCTCACTAGCTACACATTTTAGTTCCCCATCAGAAGGGCTAAAGGCTGCCTTTACCAATTTCCAAAATTGTCTGAGGTTTTTTTCCTCAATCGCTTCCAACAGATTTGACCAACATTTCTCTTTAAATGACCTTTTAGCGTCATTTACCATTTTTTTATAATCTCTTTTTAATTGGATTATGTGGTCCTGTCTCTCCTGGATGAAGTTCTTTTTTTGTCTTCTATGTGCTGCCCGAATCTCCCGTTTTTTGGATTGGCACTCCGCTGAAAACCATTTTACTCTACTGGGTGGTTTCCCACTAGAATTTTTGACCCTTTTCAGTTCTATTCTTAAACACCGGACTACTTCCTCTAATTTTCCTATGAACCAGTTCAAGGTTTTATTCTCTAGATTTTCCGGCTCAATTTTAATTTGCATAGCTGACAGTTTTGCCTGATATTCCTCCGTGAGTTGTGTCGTCACACGTCTGGGGTACTCAACCTCATGGGGGATCACTTTATCTCTGGGTAAGCTTCTTCCCCCCTGTATTGTTAAGTGTAGAAGGTTATGGTCACTAATCTCTTTTTGTTCCAACATAAATTCCCGTACTTGGGGGAAGTTCCAGGCTTGTAAAAACATGTAATCAATTGGGCAGTTCTGAGAGCCTATTTTAAAGGTTTTCCCTGCTGGGCAGTCATACTTCATTCTTCCATTCAAGCATTGAAAGCCCCTGCCTCCTAGGAAATATACCAGATCTGATTCCTGTTTCGATATCTCCCCTACTGGGAAGCTTGCTGGGTTTATTCCAAACACCTCTAACATTTCTCTGTTCCAAGTATCTGCCTTTTTTGGGTTTAGTTTATGATTGAAATCCCCCATTATTATCACAGTATCCAATACGTATTTTTCTACTACAAAATCTACATCTTCTTTAAACAGCTTCATCTCATTCTCGTACCCTACACCATTATCCCACTGCATGTATACATTCATTACAGTCAACATTTTATACTTCTTTTCCACTGTCAATAGTTCTATTCTGCTAGTCAGAACCCATTTACATTTCATTTTTATCGGTGTTACTTCTCTGAGCACTTTTGTTGAAACCAATGTCATTAATCCCCCCAACGGGCGACCAAAGTTCTTTTTCTTAGCCAGGCGGTTTAGTTGTAGGTATCCTTCGTTGATCGGGGTTTCGTCGCATGTCCAGGTCTCTTGAAGGCAGGCAATGTCCACTTTATTTACTATGTCCTTTATAGTTTCTCTCTTTTTCTCATTACCTAGCCCATTCACATTCCATGTTAGGAGACCTAGACTTTGCAACACCCCCTCATCCTATTCTACCTCACTCATGCCACCCTCTTCTCCCTCAGCCTCCGGATGACTCTCGTTTAGATCGAACCTTGGGCTACTACATTGTGACCAATTACCCTATGGGTCTTCGTTTCCTGTATTGTCTATTTCTATGTTCAGACAGCTTTGGTTTCCTTCCTCATCTTTATATAATTTCACCTGTCTTCTCCCTAAACCTGCATGATACTTTAAGAAGGTATTGTCAGTGGGGGCTTTTACTTCCCTCTCCGTAATTATCCTTATTCCCAGGTGGTTTATCTCGCTGGTGGCTTTTAGGATTGCCATTTTTACCATGACTGAGTGTAATGACACTTTTGTTATTTCTTTACCATTTCTGGTCTCAACGAAACCATTTTGCCGAAGATCGCTTGTACTGATCCCACATAGGCTACTACATTCTGCGAAGACTTTCAAAATCTGTGCTCTATTCAGGGGATTCCTTTTCCTATTCGTACTCCTATTCGTACTTCCCCTTTTCCCCGACTGCATGTGGTCCAAATACACCCATTTATTTTTCTCTCTCTCTTGTGCTTTTTTGGGAGTTTCATATTGGTGCTGTCTAGCCTTTGGTCTCTCTGTCCGCAGCCCATTGTTTCCCGTTCTTGGAATTACCTGGTCTTGTGGGCTTTCGACTCTATGACCCCTATTTGGTTGTCCTGAGGCTATTCTTACTTTCTGTTTCGTAATACAGGGTGTTAATGGTTTCTTTTTTGTGACCTTTGTTCTCCAGATTTTTCTTGGGTTTATCGGGGTCGTTCTTAGGTTATACTCCCCTTGCCTTGGTCTATTTGGTACGTATATCGGGGCTGATGCATTTAGATCTGCCTGTGCCTCCCTCCCTACTTTCCTCCCTTTTCTCTTTACTTTTGAGGTTTGCTCTCGCTTCTTTCTAACCCTACTCTTAAGGGAGGCCACTGTATACACCCCGCGCCTTTATATCAGCATTGGGCATCTGGAGATATATACATTTTCTGATGCTTCCACAGAGTCATTTGTTGGATTTTGGGTTATTGGTTGTGGGAATCCTGCTGGGCTTCCCGCGGATGCCTCAACCAGTTCAATCTCTACACTTTCATCAGTCGGTTGTTCAGTGACTGTTGGGCTTAGCATCCTTGGCATTTGGTTCTTTATCCCCGCTAGTTCCTCTTCGATCTTTTTTAGGTACGATTTCTGAGCTTTCAGCACTCCATTATTTGAGAGAGTTACTTCAAGGATTCCTTGTAGTGTCTTTTGTAACATCAATATCAGGTCCACCAATGAGGAAGTGGGTGTTACGGAACACTCCGAATCCTGTGTGTGGTCTCTGTCTGGGTTTGTATGATGACCTGTTCTTGTGGGTTCTTGCTGTGGAAGAGAATTTTGGGTGCCTTGTTGTTGTGGGGATTGGGCTGGCTCACCGCCCCAAATAAGGCTCTGGCTCTGTATTTCATTTCCCCTTGGTTCCTCATTTCCCAGTGACTGTAATGAGAATAGTTTTGGGGATGAAGAGAGACGGGGAGCTGAGATGTGGATATTTTGGCTCTGGAGCGTCAGGTTTATTAATACAGAATCCTCCATTCCTGCTTCTATATCGGGATTCACCACTGCTGCTCCTATCTTTCCTTCTCCCTCCGCGCCATGTTCTTCCATATCTTCCTCGGGGTCCAGACTTATTACTGGCTCTATAGATTTGTAGTGTTTCCCTACAAAATCCTTTATAGCTTTGGAAGTTAGCGTATTGTCTTTCTGTTTGGAATTTGTTTGAACACAGTCCCTTTTAGCCTGTTTGGCATTTTTGATTGCCCTTTTAACTTTTCTTTTCTTGCGTCGCCCTTTATTATTCTCCGTAATTGAGGCCTGGCTTTCTTGGCTCTCTTCCAATGATATTGAGCCCTCTAATATTTTACTCTTCTCTGGGCTATCTTCTTTACGCTGGATTTGCCCTTTTTTCGGTCCCATTTCTTGGTTTGGTTGCCTAATGTGTAGTGCTGCTATTTGTCGTTTCGTTTGGTAGTTTCTTAATTTTAAAAGTTTAAAAAGGAATAACTGTAACTTTACACTTACCTCTGTTGTGCCTTATACCCACCGGCTTGCCTGCCTGCTTCCCCTGTTGTCCTCTCTTGCGATATCTTCTGGCTTTTTCCTCGCCTTGTTCTCCTTGTACTGTTTCCTCTCTCGTTTTGGTTTCAGAGTTTAACAGTTTTCACTGGGCTCCCCCCCCCCCTTCAGCAGTGCCTCTGTTGATTTCTTAGGTCTTCCTATTCTCCAGACTGGGCACCCTGTCTCCTTGTGCTTTGGGGGTTGGGGTCCGCTAAACAGTCGGTCGGCACACACGAGTGCTGAGTTCTGTGTTTACTGCACAGCCAGGGGTAACTGGTACCCGGTTACCGGCTTACTACGGCGTCCTGGGGTGCTCTCCCAAACTGCACCCTGCGCTGCCCCACACCCCGCCCTGCTCGTCCTGGGTGCAGGGTACTGTTTTTCACACCCGCTAATGGCTTCCAATTTGCTTACAGTTTGCTTCTCGTCGTTTACTACGGCGCACCGTCGGTCCCCAGTCCTACTCCGCCCCCCCTCCCTGTACTACGCGTTAGACACGCGCCGCGTGGCTATGGGGGTTGGAGCGGCGGAAAGGAGTATCTAAGCTCACCGGTGATGGCTTGTTAGCACTATCGGTGTCCTTGTTTGGCGTCCTCTTCCAGGCGAGCCGGCACTTTCCTCCTGCGCTCTACAGTCCGCTTGTCCGTGGTCCGTGGTCCGTGGTCCGTGGTCCGTAATCCGCGATCCGTGATCAACTGATTAGGTCTGGCAGGGCAAGGCTAGGCAGGGCTAGGCGACAACAGAGAGCATACCCTAAAAGCAGTGCATTTTTACGATCCACCTGTACTAAAACCATTTGGTAATGAGTGTCAGAACTGACCATCACACTCTTATATGTGGGCATCAAATTCGAAATATAAATACATAATCCTCCTTTTGGTCTACCACTCCGTGACTGAATTGCAGGGGTGTGATATGTTTTGTACCCATTTATATGTACACCTTCAGTAACCCAGGTCTCCTGCAAACACAATATGTCATAGTTGTTGATAAAGGTCAGCCAGGTTGGGTCATTCACCTTATTTCTTAAACCTGCCACATTCCAGAATAGGATTCTACATAACCCCTTTTGGTTGTCAATTTGATTTGTAAGGCCATCTCCTAATACATTTATGTTACTAGAAGTACTTTCTAACATAGGCCCTTGTTCTGTAGATGCTGGGTACTGCAAGGATGTGACCTCCAAATTCTCAGTACGTACACAATGAGTGCTGGTCTCAAAAAAGAGCACCACATGGGGCCAACCGGCATAAACTATGGACTCCCCAAAAGTTATAATTCCCTGCTATGATTTCTATCTGCTCAATATTCAACTTTTCCAGTTTCAACCAAACTGTCCAAAATGTGGGAATACGTAGAATTTTTATTGTTGTGGCGCCCAGATCACCCTGAAAATTATGGTGGACATTGGTGTTGTCAATGATCATATATGAGTGAAAGCCAAAGGATCAAATGAAGTATACCAACATTTTGAGACAGATATTGGTTAGACTGAGCAGGAGGGATGAGCAATTCAGAAAAAAGTGCCTGTAGATTTGTACTTAATTTGTAGTTTGCTGATTTTGGAGATAGATATGTGAATATGTATAGTTTTGGACAAATTTACTTTGCCAAATCAAAATGTCTCAATTTATTTTGACAACTAATTACTTGTTCATATTTATCTCTTGCATATCTAACTGTTACTTAGAAAGAGTAGCACAATGGTAATCAGACAAGATGAAAAGCAAACATATAAAAACTTAATGGGCTAAGCAGACAACCCAAATCATAAGAGAGTTTAACTACCATTGAACATGGGATTTAAAAGAAATGCATCAAATAATCATGACTTAAAAAATGTATAGCTATGGCCATTAAAATGATTTCAGTACAACCAATGGCATATATAACGAAGCTGGAGCTATTACTACATCTATATAAAATGGAATTAGTGAAGGTGATCAATTGTTAAAAGTGGGCGGTGAACAATGGTTTTTACAGGATCACTGAAATAATATCGACTGACAAAATATCGACTTGCCAAAATATCGTGGACAAAATATCGACAGTCAAAATATCGAGTTTGTATCTACAAACAGGTAAGTACAAAAATATCGAGTACAAAATATCGTTAACAAAAATATAGATGTAAAAAAAATCGACTTTATTAAAAACAGTGTTAAATTAAATTAATATTACATTTTAATTACTAAAATATACTTAAAACGACTTAAATTAAAATATAATAATTAAATAATAAATGAAAATAATAAAAATAATTTTTTAAAATCTTATTTGTTGACCCTGAACCCTAAAAATACCCCTTTACCCAAAAACCCAAAACTGACCCTGAACCCTAAAAATACCCCTTTACCCAAAAACCCAAAACTGACCCTGAACCCTAAAAATACCCCTTTACCCAAAAACTGAAAACTGACCCTGAACCCTAAAAATGCCCCTTTACCCAAAAACTGAAAACTGACCCTGAACCCTAAAAATACCCCTTTACCCAAAAACTGAAAACTGACCCTGAACCCTAAAAATACCCCTTTACCCATGAACTGAAAACTGACCCTGAACCCTAAAAATACCCCTTTACCCATGAACTGAAAACTGACCCTGAACCCTAAAAATACCCCTTTACCCATGAACTGAAAACTGACCCTGAACCCTAAAAATACCCCTTTACCCATGAACTGAAAACTGACCCTGAACCCTAAAAATACCCCTTTACCCATGAACTGAAAACTGACCCTGAACCCTAAAAATGCTCCTTTACCCAAAATGTATCAATATTATTTAATTACCAATTAATTATTAATTAACAATAACAATAAAATAAATATATTAGAACATTAGGTGTAATTATTTTAATAATTAATATTATTTTTTCAAAATTAATTACTTAAAAATAACACAAAATTATATATATTAAAAATGTACTCTAATTAATGTAATTAACTAATTACAATTAATTAATTAACAATTATTTACTAATACAAAATATATTCAAAATTATATTAATTAATTAACTAATTAATATTAATTAATTATCAATTAATTATTAATTCAAAATATTAACACACATATATTAATTAATTAATTATTATTAAATTACTTCCCACCCTATTCCCCTATAAACCCACAACCCGCTACAGAATTACATTACGCAATTATTAACAAAACAAAATTCATGTAATAAAATATTTTATAACATTAATACACACTATTCACACATATTATTACATAAAAATACACTATAAAATATTATATATTATTAAAAAATCGATATTTTTGCTATCTATATTTTATACAGTCGATATTACTTCACTTACCTGAAAAACGATATTTTTGTAGTCGATATTATGTCCAGTCGATATTTTGTCCAGTCTATATTTAAAACTCGATATTATGTCCAGTCGATATTTTGTCTCTATACCGTTTTTACAATTAAATTGGTTTACCGAGCCTGCATCACAACCAGAAAAGCATTGTGTTCATGGTACACATAGTTGTCCCACTTTTTAATGTATGTTCATGATTTTATAAGTTTATAATTTTAGAGAGAAAGATACATTAGTTGCAAAGTTAATGAATTATACGTGTGATCTATTTTAATTAAATGTCTGCCCTCAATTGAATAAAAAAAATTGGAGCACTCCTTCCAATTAAAGGAGGACCAACATATAAGGAAGAAACAATAAATCACTTCTTTGGTGTGAATACATAACCACCTGAAAAACAGACTGCATTATTAATCTCAGTTTCAAAGGATCAGCCCTGGGTACTAGTCTTTCCTGTAGTACACGCAGAGCCAACATGGGTCATAGCCTCTTCAGTAATAGACAAAGAATCAGCTCATAAAGGACCCTATGGGTCTGTTCTATACACGGGGTGCAGGATCTGCATCATTGTGGGGATTCGTCAAGGGGGTGGAAAGAATAAAAGGGGTCCCAAAATGTGTTTTGGCACAATTGCATTTTCCATAGACTTTATACTCACGAGTAACGTGAAAATGATTGGACAGATCTGAATGAAATTTGGCAGGAATATAGATTATGATGTATAAGATGTTTTAACTTTGCGATATATGTTGTTGCAGTAATTTCATGCAATTTCTTAAAAGTACTGTGATGCCTAGTGGTGGAAGGCCCTCTGTGATCAGCTAATTATTATTATTATTATTAAAACCATTTATTAAGCGCCTGGTTACCCAAAAACAGTGTGTCCCCGCGCTGAATACTGAACAAAAAAGCTAAGGGGCGAGACAGAGGTAAAAGATTTAAGGAACGGAAATGGCACAGGGGTTAAACCTGAGGGAAAAGAAAGGTTTCGAGTTTTCTTCGGAACATACTCTCGGAGGGCTCCATCCGGAGATCGAGCGGAAGTCGCTAAAAATCTGAACGAGCGACCGCCCATCCTGGCTCTGGTGATTTTAGGAAGTTTTAACATCATCCTGCCGGCTGATCTCAAGTCTCTGGTGGGGCGGTGTATTGTCAGAATGTTAAGGAGATAGGTTGGGCCTTTGCCCTGAGCAATACGATGAGCGAAACAGAGGGACTTAAATTTAATTCGCTCTCTTATAGGTAACCAGTGGAGTTTGGATAAAGCAGATTTACCAGATGCTCTGCGGGGAAGTTTAAGTACTAGGCGAGCTGCAGCGTTTTGAGCACATTGAAGTTGGTATAATCCTTTTTGGCTCAACCCTAGAAGCAGAGCATTTCCGAAGTCAAAGTGGGGGGTTACCAAGACATGGACAATAGTCTTTCTAGAGTCGATTGGCAAAAGATCCAGGATCTTACGAAGGGCTTTCAGTATACTGAAGCATCTAGCTGTTACTTTGTTCACATGGGTTTTATATGAAAGATCCAAGTCCAATATTATTCCTAAATTGCTCACTGACTCCACAGGATGAGGGGGACTGCCCAGTTCCATAGGCCACCACATATGCGACCATGCTGAAGCTGATTTCCCCACTACCAACAACTCGGTTTTATCGCCATTAAGGCGTAGACAGTTGTGGTTCATCCAAGCTGCTACCGATGATAAGCAGCTCGAGAAGTTGATGGCATCTTCTCTACACTCAGGCGTGAGCTTGAGCAGCAGTTGTGTGTCGTCGGCATAGCTGACAATGCCCACTTTAAAACTCTCTTAGAAAAGTGGAAGGCAACCATGTTTTTTTTAAGGCCACTTTCCCTGTGATCTGGGTTAGGGGCTCAAATATATGTAAGTATTAGGTTTTATAATTGTACTCTATCTATTACCACTTAGTTAACATGGTAATAGGTAGGAAAAACAATATCTAGTTTCTATATATTCTTTTAAAAAATCACAGCGTACAACATTACTTGTAAGGAGGTACAGTGGAACTTGAAATTGTTTTTAAAATATCTATGTAAAAAAACAAAAAAACCACTGTAGAATAGTGTAGAGTGGCGTGGCATAGAGTGGACTGATACAGTGGAATAGCATAAACTGGAGTGGTGTACAGTGAAGTGGCGTAGAGTGGAACAGCATAGAGTAGAGCGGCTCAAAGTGGAGTTGCATATGGTGGAATGGGGTAGAGTGGAATGGCGTATAGTGTATTAGTGTACAGCGGAGTGGCGTACAGTGGAGTGACATACAGTCGAGTAGTGTATAGTGGATTATCGTAGAGTGGAGTGTACACTGTATGCAACTACACTGTACAACACTCCACTATATGCTATTCTAGTCTACCCTATTCCACTGTTTGCCACTTCATCCTTTGTCACTCCACTGTACGCCGCTCCACTCTATGCCACTCCACTGTTCATTACTCCACTCTACGCCAATCTGCTCTATGCAATACCACTGCATGCAATACAATTTACACTCTACTGTATGCCACTCCAGTATATTCCACTACACTCTCTGCCTTTCCACTGTAAACCACTACACTCTACGCTATTCCACTCTATGCCACTGCACTGTTCAGCACTCCAATCTATGCTATTTCACTATATACCACTTCATTGTACGCCATGCCACTGTACGCTTTTCCACTGCAGGGCACACCACTACACGCAAATCCACCCCACTGTATGCTATTCTATTCTACTCTGCACTACTCTACTGTACACCACTCCAGTCTAATAAACTCAACTATATGCCACTCCCCTCTATGCTTCTATGCTCAATTCCACTCTACACTGCTCCACTGTATGCCAATCAACTCTTAATTATTCCAGTATGTGACACTCATTTACACTGCTCCACTCTATTCTTTTCCATTATATTCAACTCAACTATACAGTACTCCAGTCCATGCTACTCAACTCCATGCCACTCCACTTTATGCTATTCCATTGGATGCCAGTTCACTCTATGCAACTCCACTCTACACTGTTCCACTGTATGCCACTTCATTGTACACTGCTCATCTGAACGCTACTCTACTATATGCTATACCACTGTATGCCACCCCACCATTCGCCACACTACTCTGCACCAGTCCTCTGTATGCCACAGCACTCTACGCCATGACACTATACGCCACAGTGCTCTATGATATGACACTCTGCCACACAACACTGTATGACACTGCACGTTATGCCACTCCAGCCAATACCACTCCAGTCTACTCTGCTCTAGGAACATCTACTCCACTGTATAACATTCTACATCCCTCCACTCCACCAAGCTCAACTCCACTCTTTATTGCTCCCCTGTACAACTCTGTACTCAAGTCTATGTCACTATGCAATATTGTAGTCCACTGTATGCCACTGTACCAGACTGTATCCACTCATTGACTCTCTACTCAACTCCCTCTATGCCACTTTATCAGAACTCACTCCACTCTACTCTATAACTCACTAGTCCACTCTACTCACACTTCTCCACCACACTCCACTTCACTCATCAACACTGTATGTCACTTGACTACAACACTCTATGCCACTCCACTGTACCACACTCTACTCTAGAACACTGCACTCTACTCTCTGCCACTTCACTCTACTCCCCTCAATGACTGTGTCCCACTCTCTAAGACATGGCATACCACTCAGTGTACAGCATGCCACTCCATTCTATAACACTTTATACCACTCTATGCTACACCACTACACTGTACTTCACTTCACAGTACTGTATTATACAAAACAACACTCCACTACTTCATTTCACTCTATGCTGTACCACCCTACTCAACTTCACTTTAGAACAGTTTACCCCACTCTAATCTACTGTACAGCATTCCAATGTATGCCCCTATACTCTACAACACTTTGCTCGACTCTATAGAACTGTACTGTGTAACACTCTACTGAACTCTATGCCACTGTACTATGCTATACTATACTCTATGCCCCTACACTTCACTGTACAGCACACTACTCTACTCTATGCTGCTCTACTACACACTGCTCAACTCTTACCACTCTACAACACTCCACTCCACTCTTAGACACACCTCTACGTCACTCTGCCCCACTTTTCTCCACTGTAATCTATTACACACTACTCCACTCTACTCACTCCTTAACTATATGCCACTCTACTCCGCGTGACTCTATGCCACTCCACTCTACAACCCTCCATACCTGTAAACTCTACCACACTCTACCATACTATGCTGTACGCCATTCCACTCTTCAACACTCCACTCTACATGCACCCCACTGTACTCTACTATTTGCAACTTTCCAACACTCTACGAAACTCCATTGTACTCCACTGTAAAACACAACACTCCACTCTATGACACTTTCCTACACTGTATGATATGTCAGTCCACTCTACTCCACTTCACACCACTCTTCTGTACAACATGACACTCACTGTATTACAATTTACTTCACTGTATCATAAACATCACTGTACTCCACTGTACGATACATTAGCCCACTGCACACCACTGTTTGCACTGCACTCTATGCTCCTCAACTGTATGACAGTTGAGTGTTCTTTATGCAACTCTACTCTGCAAGACTGTACTATACTCTGTGGCACTATATTACACTTTACTCCTCTCTATACTCATCCGCTTTATGCTACTGTACTACACTGCATGACGCTCTTGCACTCTCCACTGCACTCCTCTTTTTTACATGTCCCTCCACTATATGACACGGCCCACCACTGTCCACTGTCCGACACACCACTCAATGAAGTTTCACTTCATGACACTGCGCTCTACGATACTCTGCCCCTCTGCTGGATGACCCTACACTTCATAACATTGAACCATTTGACACTTTACTGAATTGTATTCCACTATGTGCTATTATATTGTACAACACTCTTAAACACTTTATGGCGCTGTGCAACATCATACTCAACAGCACTCCCTCCAGTCCACGAAACTCAACTGCATGACACTGCAGCCGATGATGCTCTACTATATGACACTTAGCTATACTGTACGACATGCCACTCCACTGTACTACATGCCACTGCACTTTACAATACTCCACTCCACTATATGACACACCACACCAGTCCACTCTACAAAACTTTACTCCTCTATATGCAACACCAGTCCACCCTGTCCCACGCCACCTTATTCCAGTCTTCAACACTAGACTATATGACATTACACTGTACAACACTATTTCCCACTATGCTCAATTACACTGCACTTAACAACACTCAATTAAAGCACAAATGAGGGTATGATTTAAAACATATTTTTATTAAAAAATAAAAACCATTCAAATGTAAGTTATATTTACAAAAACGTTATTTATTCTTTCTCTTCAAATCCAACTTAAACTACACAAACATAAACAATTATAAAGCTATAAATGCAATTTACATTTATATTGTACTCATCAGTAGTTATAATTTAAAGTTATAATGTACTCACTACTTTCAATTTACTATAAATCTTGTCATTTCACTTGACACAGCAGTTTAACTATAGCTCACCCTTTTTCCATGCACTGTATATACCCTTGCATATTATATAACTAAAGCCATGTGAAATTAGAGCACTTGTTGCAACACTTCTTACATCTCAAATGCCATTATTTCTGAGAACACAGTGCATGGTAGCATGTTTAACATGATTGCAAGTGTAGTAGATATGCCTGAATGCTTTCTCTGTGTAACCAACTTTCTGCAGTTGAACATGATACTGGAAATTCCTGAAAATGTACCATACAAACAAGTATCTCACCAGTCACACGTATTTATATCTACAGATCTCTGTATGGTTTTTATAACTACCTCAAATGCCATTGCTATATTCTCTCTGGTGAAGATTGATACTGGTATCTGTAAAGTAGAAACATAACCAATATCATTAAAATCTTGTGGTACTTAAATTTAACAGTGACATGTTCATACTGAAACATCTAAAAAGGTATTTATTGAACTGTGAACATATGAATATATAAAGTCAATCAGTCAGTCACACAGCTTTATTTGGTTTTGACACAGAAATCCATATAAGAAAACATAATAGCACATGGGAAATCCAGTAGCAAGGGAGGAGCTAGAGGGTGCTGAGCTTAGATGGCCACATCTTGATTTGACTCCTCAGGCCGGAGCCAAAGATCTGACAACCTAACTGTTTTTTTAACACCGCTGATTGCTTTTAGCTGTAGTGGTCATCCTCCGGGGGTGGTCATATGGAGCAGTGCAACCTGGTTTGGTGACAGAGCAAGGGTAGGGAGACCCAACATCGCACCAGAGGAAGACAGTGACCTACGGATGGGCTGGAGTAAGTAATCTTCACAGAGCAGCCTTCACAGTACACTGGGTGCTCCCCCTGGAAGAAGCCTGTACCTGTGTCAGCGATCAGATATGCTGCTCAGCAGAGACTGTGACATCCGGTGGGAGTGTGACATCCTATCTCCTTCCTCCAATGCTGAGGATTCACCACTTTGGGGTGTGGGGCCCATGTGGCAGCGCTTATTTGAGCCAGGCCTATCGTGATAGGAGTTTTCGCATGGCCCACAACATCTGGTGAACCCTGCACTGGGTCTTGCTGGGCAGGGTCTCAGTGTTCTCCCAGGGCTGCAAGCATAGAAGTGGGACCTGCAGCCCCTGTACATTGGCAGCCACAGAATCTATCTTGCAGTAGAGGCATTTTTACCTGTTGTGAGGATTCTTGGCACTCTGGATGGCAGATTTTGTTTGGAATCTGCCATGTAGACACTGCTGACATTGCTCATTACTTTTTGTGGTGGGGCCCCAATTTGTCCCCTAAGTGACAGGGTGCCAGATTTTGGGCGAGACGAGTGAAGCCTGGAAAAGTCACTGGTTGTACTGGACTGGGAGACACCACGTTATATCTGACCCTCGGATGTCTAACCCACTGCAACGAGTGGCATGAGAAAGGCGGATGGCAAATAGCCCAAGCTCACCTCAGTCTGTAGGTCCCCTCAATGTGAGACCTACCTTTTGAAATGAGAGGCAGTTTGGCAGTAATTTAAAACAAAAAAATGGACTCACTTACCCAACTATTGGAAGCAAGAAGGGATTGACTGGACAAATATCACAACAGACTTGGCTGAATAACACATCTTGAAATTGAGAATATCACCACTCAACATTCGAAAAGGGTGAGGACTTTCAACTTGAACTCGAAAAGATTAGGGCACAAAATGAAGATTTGGAGGTACATTTGAGGCATAGCATTCTTCACATAGTGGGTGTTCCAGAGTTTGCTGATGCACAGAGGATGGACGACTAGTGTGAACAACTTTTGTTAACTATATATGGGCAAGACCAGCTCTCAAAGGTGTGGTAAAGAGGTACTACCCCTCTCGCCCCCCCGGCCTGTCCTAGGTGCCCCTTCAATCCCAATCATTGCCAAATTGTCAGGAAAGAGACAAAATTCCCAAATTGCCCTGCAAGAGAAATGGCATACAGCATGAGGGCAGTACACTCTCCTTCTACCCAGTCTTTACCCAATCCGTCCAAGAGGCCAGGTGAAAGTTTATACTCACTTTGAAGAAACTGCATGACATAGGCATTCGATATTCTATGTTATACCTGCTAGGTTGCATGTTATGAGTAGAGGGAGGGCTCAGGGATTTCATTCCCCAGAGGATGGGAAAAAATACTTTATGGGACTTCTGTGCCCTGGTGACTTGAACAGGAACTCAGCCTTGGGCTCCCTGGCAGACCATCGACTGGAGGATGTGGAATGATGCCACTTTGCAATATAGGGATAGGGGGGGTCACATGGGTCTGATAGTTGCCGTTTACTATCACTTCTGCTAAACAGCTTTGTCATACTGATATTTGTTTAGTAAGTGACTTATCTTTATTTACTCCCAAGATGACAGAAATATGGATAAAGGGTCTAAATTTGAAACTCTTGCTGTTCCTGACTGCACTCCCGTTTATACATGTAGGTAATGGTCTCTCTAATAGGGTAACTATGCGGCTTCCCTGGCCTACCCGATAAAGATGTGAGTTGACATAGAAATGTGTATGCAATGGTTAAGGCTGCATAGGCTATTCATTTTGTTCTGTTACAGGGTTAGGATTGTGATCAAAATGTTTGTGCTTGATGTGGGTGAGGGTTGGTGGAGGGCTGAAATAGAGTATTCTTATTGTATGCTTCAATCACACGGCAAATAATCAGAGATTATACGTTTTAACGAATGAGCAAAGTGGATTCTGGCCCAGGGCCCCAGCCTTTCAGGCCCCCCACCCCCGATAGACCCAATTCTGGTTTGCAGAGTCTTGCCCTGATGACCTTGAATAATTCCTAAACAGATTGTTTTAAATACTGATTCATTTAATTTATGTTTTATGTCATTGTTGTGTAGGAGTCTATCACAGACATTATGCACAGTAATGGTGTGTTTATGTTTCATGTAACAGGACCTAATGTGAGGATGTCATAGAGATTTGAAGTAATATGAATGAGCTACCGCTGTGTTACAATTTTGAAAGCACCTGTCACTTCCCTTGAATATTATATGTAAACACATTTAAAATCCGGCAGTGTCCTGGCCAAAGAAGACATGAAAGAGCTGAAATTAACACTTAAATTCAAAGTGTTCAGAACAGGGGCCCCATAAATATATTCGGCACAGGGCACTAAAATCCTTAAGATGTCCCTGCATATAATGCACATTACCTAACTCTGCTCCTAGACAACGACTATTAGTATGGCAGAGTGAGGTAATATGAATTTTATGGTCAATTGTGTCCCCTATCGTAGACCCCAACGGCTCCATGTACGTGCTTCAAGTACATGTATGTTCCCTCCACTTCCAGCTATGAAGACGCAAATACATTTGCGTCCAACGTTAACATGTCCTTTTTCAGATCCACCATGAATGGGTCGGATATTCGGTTCCTAAGTGTGCCTTGCCAACGTCTTTACATGGTGCACTTTTCATGTTTTACTAGCTCTGATGAGTTAGGCCCTGATTCCTGCCATCGAGCCCTTTCTGCCTTCTGTTTCTGAAAACTACAGTCTGCTGCTTCCTGACCTCTGCCTTACTCCCTGTGCGGCGAGCGGTGCCTGGCTCGGCCTGCCTGCCTGCCAAGACTGTATTCAGCCTTCAAGTTATCTGCTCCGCTCCTCGAAAATACATTCTTGTCTAGTAGTTTAGGAAAACATCCTTCCCAGCTGCAGAGCAAAGGGCCCGGCTTCTCTGTCTCCATGCAAGTAATTCATAGCTCCTGTTACCATGGTAGGCCCATGCCCCCTTGCTTTACACATAGACACGTAGTCGCATATGCACGCACTAGCAGTCAGTATAGAATAGCCTCTGCCCGAGAGACCTTTTCTTCTAGATAGTACAGTTCCTTAAACACAAGATATTAGATATGATTTGGGTTTAGGTTGTTCTGACACCCCAGACTTCTGTCTCCTCATGTAGGGCTAAATGTCAAGTCCCCTTCACCCTCCAGTTCCACGTCAATCACACGTCATGCTGCTGCGCGCGCATCTCTGCCATGTATTTCTGCTGACACTGCAGGATTCTTCTATGGATCCACCCACCTGTGATACGTTTCAAGTGACGTTGTCTAGCACACACCTCCGTGTACGCCCTTGTGCACGCCTCCTGTTACGCACATGTGTTCTTATCTCTCTTCTCTCAGCTGTTACGCCTTCTGCATTCATAATCACTATAATGCATTGACTATATATATGACATCCTGTTAATAAAGCATTGTACATGTCCATGTCCATTTCCCTTCCTGAACCCTTGTGGTGATGGAACATGATACCTGGTTCGAACCAATTCCTTTCTAAGGAATAAAACCCTTACTAAACTCAGATGCCACGGACTCTGCCTCTTATTTTTGACTGAGTTATTCTTATTGAACTTTACCGCATAAATTAAGTATAGGTAATTTAAATTTACCACATAATTGGCGCCCGAACAGGGACCCTCCCCCACCTTACGCGCCGGCGGTGCGTTGCAGGCCCGGTCCCCTGCCACAGCCGGACGGACAACTACGCGTACCCGCAGGATTTCCTGTATCTCCCTCAGGCCAACGGAGGTGACTGAGGCTGCGATCGACACGCAGACGAGGCGGTGAGGAGTGCGGAGGATCCCGACCAGAGCCTAGCTGAGAGAGCAAAGTCCGAGGTATTCAGAGGCCCACCAGTTCCGAAGTTCCGAAGTACCTACGTCACGAATCGAGTCGAGTCCAGTCCAGTCGAGTCCAGGGTCCAGTCCAGTGTCGAGTTTCCGAGGCCTTCTGTTCCGTGCTTCCCGGTGAGTACCGTTGCTGGGGACGCATCTAGACGGGTGCATTAGTTTGTGCCCGGTCAAGACGGGTTTGGGTACACAGACCCGGTCTGCACTGTTTAGCGGTGTATCTGTACTGTTTAGCAGTATATCGAGTATGGAGGTAGCTAGTTTTATTCTAGTTATTGTTGTTCGTTTTCAAAATGTTTCAATGTGTTTTTAATGTCGTGGTATGAGTGATTGTTCGATCTACATTATCGTGTTTATTGCATTAGTTGTGTCCAAGTCCGAGTAAGTATCAAGTACCAAGTAGTACGGCTGAAACATGCCGCTGTTTTCCAAACTAAGCGAGATAGGAACTAGAAAAGGGATACTCGAGGAAGCTGTTCCCATCCCACCCAGGGACACTCCAGGGTATTTTATGTACCACAAACACAGCTTAGATGCTGTATTATATCTCGACTTGTGGGTGGATTACACCAAAGATTTAGCAGAGAATCAGAGATGGCCTGCTACAGGGACATGGGATGCCGAGTGCATCATGAGAGTTGAAGAAGCATTATGGAAAAAGAAAGCCAGACAGTCACAGAAAGATGCCATTGAACTATGGCGTAAAGAATCACACAGACGTACAGAGAAAGCACTCAGAAAAGCAGAAAAACATAGAGAGGATTCAGATAAAGCTCGAGAAAACGTATTAGTTGGAGAGGGGATACGAGTAAAAGCAGAACAAGTAGACCGACAACGAAACACTCTTGTGAATGGTATGTATCCTCTTCTGGCCGAGGGTTTACCTAAGGCCACTCCGGAAATACCGAAGGATCTGCCCCCTCCATTAGTTCCGACTAAAGTACGTCACAAGACCACAAAATACCTTTTCCTTTCTTCCTATCTAGACGATGTAGCTCCCTCATATACTTCTGCACCTGCTCATGTACCCGTACCACCTGCTCCTGCTGACATCTCCCTACCCCTACAGCTTCAGCTCCCAGGTCCGCAACTGCGGATCCCTCCAGGTCCGTTGCCCTTACCTGCTCCCGTTGTTCCCCCCGGTATTCAACAACTGCATCCATCAAATCCTTTTGGGACTGGCGCGGCCCAGGACCCAACCCAGCTACAGCAAGTACAGTCAGGTTATGCTGAAGCCTCCGGTTCAGGAGGTGCTACGGGAGGTTATCAAACACCCCCACAGATACACCGAATTACGATGAGAGATTTAGCAAAGGCACGGACACCGAAAGGCGTTCCGGCCGAACTACTTAGAAGAGAGCTTACAGACTGCAGATATGACCCAGTGCCTGGTACATCAGGCCCCATGTTATTAGCGTCCCTACGTTTGAGACGCGTTTCAGACTATTTAATGTTACTACCAGGAATGCCAGAACATCTAGACAAATTGTACGATTTTATTAGAACAGGAGAAGGGCCGGATTCTGTTGCTGAAGCCATGTCACGTCAGAAAGTTGAGACTAAAGGTTTGTTAATGCGATTTTTGGATAATTGCTTAATAAGAGAACACGATCAGGCAGGTTTTCCGCAAAGTGAAATGGATAGACTGATTAGATGGAGCCAGAACATGTCGGAGGGTAAACATGATAAAGAAAACCAAGTACATCATATGGTTAGAAAAGTCCGTAAAGAAATCATAGAAATACATGCCCAGCGAGCACCTGACGAAGATCTTGAATTAGACGATCCAACTTCTTCGCAAGAGGAGGAGGAAACAGAGGATCTAGCAGAACTTTCGCAACAGTCAGACAAAGGGACAATAGCATATGTAGGTAAGGGAAAATACTTTAAGAAAAGAATACGTCCAGAAAGCAAAAGACTTTTTCTCTCTGCTATATCAAATCCGAAATCTCCTGAACATATGTTTCAGGCTACCGATAAAATACTTCAAGAACGAATGGGGTACCATGTACTCAATTCTATGGATGAACAAGAATTGGCCAGGTCAGCAGTACAATGGGCTGACAATTCTGATAAATATAGTGATGACGCCTTAGCGCAGACCTTTTTGAACCTTTCCCCTGATGAACAGAAATTAGCTGGAATATATATGATTCAGCATCTCCTTACGTAGTTCAAAGGCCAACATTCTGATCCAGGTCCCCTACCTGATATCTTAATAGAGTTACTCTCGAATAGATGGAGAGGTCTAGGTACTGACTTAATAAAGGTAATTCTAGAACATCGGCACAGATATAGTGCTTTCCTGAATCCACAGTTTGTTCCAGCTCCACCCGTAGAAAGGAAAATGTATTACATAGACAGACAGAATCCCTTGCGAGAAGTGCATCCAGTCAGGAATGATGATAATACCTTTAGACGTATGTTTGTGTACACGCCCATAACAAAAATGGAACTATTAGAAATGAAGAAACTAGTGCCTAGTCACGATAAAGACCCTGCAGGTTTTCACCGTGAAATAAAAGACATGTTACTCATGGGTGATTATACCTATCCCGACATCATGAAAATATTGAAAGTATTATTGCCTGCCGGTATTTACGAGAAACTCAAAGAAAAAGAATGGGAGGTGGGAGAGCAAAAGATTGATTGGGCTGCATTAGAGAACGAAGAAAATACTAGAACCCCAGGCCTAGGGCTTGGGGACAAAACTAAAGCATTACCAGGATTGTTAGTACAAGTATTGCCACGTTTGTTAGCAACGAAAAAGGAGGACTGGGATGCAATCTCAGCCTGCAAACAGAAACCCGATGAAGACACTAGTGATTTTTATTCCCGATTTGAGAAATGTTTTGTTATTAATAGTGGCCTGAAAGCAAGTAGTGAGTCATATCCACATCTTTTTGTATCCAAATTGGTCGAAAATTCTCTGCCCCAAGTTAAGAATCGTGTTCTGAAGGTCGAGAGCACATGGCAAGCAAACACGCCTTCACAAATGTTACAAATGTTACAGTATCACCAGAACAGAATTAGAGAAGAACATGATCACGAACAAAGACGTATGAAAGACACGAAAATGAAAATGTTAGTTGCTCAGTCAGTTCCAGCTGACGGCCAGAAAAAGGGTATGGCACAGTCCAATAATTCAGCAGCTCCTGTTAAAGGGATATGCAACTATTGTAAACAGCCAGGTCACTATATAAACGATTGTGCAGTTTTGAAACACAATATAGCTACAGGTAAAACTAAAGAAAGACCGCGTCCTCCTAGACAGGACCAGGCCCAACAACAAGTATCACAGAATATCCAGCCTATGCAAGCTTCACAACAGACAGTACAGACTGTAGCAGTACCACAGCCACAGCCCATTGCCGCAACACAACATGCAACGCAACAGATGTACCAGTATGCACAAACAGATTACCCTGATTATCAGCGATACACATGAAACAGCCTAGAGAGGGAGGTTGGCTTGCCTCTTATTGAGGTTCCTGTAGATCAAGAGGGTCCTTATGTACATAGCCAAGTGTTAGGAAAAGATAGGAAGTTTTTGATGGATACAGGGGCAAGCCGAACAACGATAAGTCATGACGAGGTCCCAGGGGCACCCCTCTCAGGCTCCCAGAATGTTTCCCTTGGATTTTCAGGCAAACCTATTGTAAATGAAGTATCGAAACCAGTTCCTCTTTTAGTTGGTCCATTGTCTCGCACTACAGATTTGTTATTAACGAAATCATGTCCAGAAAACTTGTTAGGTATCAAGACACTGAAAGCTCTAGGAGCTGTTATTTGCTGCTCTCCGGAAGGAGTAAGATTGTTCTTACGTGACTTTAAGGGTCACTATGTGTTGAGAGATATTGATCCCAGATTACAGAATGTTCCTGCACATTTATGGGCACAAGGCCCCACTGATGTAGGTTGTATGCACATTACACCATATCGAGTCACACTCAGGCCAGGAGTAGTCTTACCACGAATCCGACAATACAAGTTACCTCCAGATGCTGTAGCGGCTTTACTGAAAATCATTGACGAGCTCATTGCACAAGGAGTGGTTGTAGAAACCGACTCGAATCTATGTAACTCCCCCATCATTCCAATTCTTAAACGTACTGACCCAAAAGCACCCCCAGTTTATCGATTAGTTATCGATCTGCGCGAATTGAATAAATGAATCGTACCACAGTACCCCGTGGTCCCAGACATCTCGTCTTTATTGACTGCCATTGATTCCGAAGCCACGTTCTTTACTGTAATTGATCTGAAGAACGCCTTCTTTAGTGTTCCCATTGACTCGGAAAGCCAATATCTTTTCGGATTCTGTTTAAATGGTCGAAGCTTCAAATTTGTACGCGCACCTCAAGGATTCACAGAAAGTCCCAGCATCTATAGCCAAGCACTGAAAAGACAACTAGACAGTATACACATGCCTGATAACACTGCCCTGTTACAGTATGTCGATGATCTACTGATCACCGCCCGCAGCGAACCTGAATGTGAGCAAGCGTCACTGACGGTTTTGCATTTCCTGGCTGACAAGGGACACAAGGTGTCCCCTTCGAAGCTGCAATTCTGTGTTCAGCAAGTGGTTTACCTTGGGCACTTGCTGTCCAAATGGGGGAGACTGCTAACACCTGACCGCATTCAGTTAATTATAAACATGTCACAACCCAAGACACAAAAGGCGGTACGAGCCTTTATAGGCCTCACTTCTTACTGTAGACAATGGATCCCTCAGTATGCATTTCTAGCGAAACCACTCATACAGTTGACAACCCAGGAGGCAGCGACATCGACTGTCCTCCCTTGGACTCAGGAACATACACAAGCTTTTGACGACTTAAAGAAAGCCTTATGTCAAGCACCAGTTTTAGCGACACCATGTTACAGCAAGCCTTTTACACTTTTTGTCACAGAACGTGAAGGTACCGCATTGTCAGTACTCACTCAGGATCAAGCAGGTTCATACACACCGTGTGCTTATTTTTCTAGTACATTGGATCCAGTAGCCCAGGCTCTGCCTGCGTGCTTGAAATCAGTAGCAGCAACAGCTCTAGCAATCAGACAAAGTGATTCCATAGTGTTAGGACAACAATTGACAGTACAAGTTCCACACTCCGTGGAAGTTCTTTTAAACCGAACACAGACTCAGCACTTGACTATAGCAAGACTGACAGGTTATGAATTGACATTGTTTCAGCCACACATAGAAATCAGACGTTGCAACACATTGAACCCTGCTACACTTTTGCCATTAAGTGAGACAGACCCATTGGCACATGATTGTATTGAAGTCATTACCATTACGACGAAACCCAGACAAGACTTGACAGACACCGCATTACCAGATCAAGACCTGACACTTTATGTGGATGGTTCATGCATGAGAACAAGCACAGGAGAATTAGTGGCAGCCTACGCAGTCACGACAGAAACTGAAGTCATAGAAACAAATTGTATAGACATCTTGTCAGCTCAAGCAGCAGAGCTCCTCGCTCTGACCCAAGCCTGTATTCAAGCAAAGAACAAGAGAGTTAACATATACACAGATTCACGTTATGCATTCGGAGTCGTACACGACTTCGGTGTCCTGTGGCGAGAGAGAGGTTTTTTGACCTCTCACGGAGCCAAAATCCAGCACGGTCCCCTCATTCAAACTCTGTTAGATGCAATACATCTGCCTACAGCGATATCCATCATGAAGTGCAAGGCACATACGAGAGTCATGGATACAATTTCCCAGGGTAACGACCTGGCAGACCGAACAGCAAAGTATACAGCTCAGACTCAGACTCACGCAACTGATCTGACAAAGACAATAGTCCAGACACCGACACATTGTATGACAGTTAAGGATCCCGCCCTAGATGTAATTGATATACAGACACATGCTACACCAGACGAAATCAAGAAATGGATTGAACTAGGAGGGATCCAGACAGAACAGGGATGGATGACGAAGGGAAAATCTATATGGTTCCTCCCTGACTCTATGGTCCAAGTAATCATTAACACAGTACACAGTCCTGCACATTTAGGAGAAAAAGCCATGTTAGACAGTATTCAAAACCTCTGGTTCAATAAACATTTACGAGCAGCAGCCAAACAGAAAGTGCGTACTTGCATGATCTGCTGTCAGTTCAACCCAGGTAAAAGCATTCCCGTAGAGCAAGGTGGATTTCATCCTCCCGATCACCCTTTTGAAGTCCTCCAGATGGATTATATCCAGATGGAACGTTGTCGAGGATTCAAATATGTCCTCGTAGTTGTATGTGCACTCTCCTGTTGGACAGAAGCATATCCAGTCCCAGATTACACTGTTCCGACCACTGCCAAGCAGCTGGTTCGTGAATTCTTCCCCAGATATGGTTTGCCCCGCGTCGTATACTCTGATAACGGTCAGCCATTCTCGTCCGACCTTATGAAGCAGGTATCTCTCCTGCTCGGCTATCAATGGAAGTTCCACTGTGTCCGACATCCCGAGGCAGCAGGTCTCGTAGAGAGACATAATCAGACTCTGAAAATTCGTCTTGCCAAGATCTGTAGAGAGAAAGGTGTCGACTGGATAGTAGCTTTACCAGTTGCACTCTTTTACATGAGAATGGTTGCACACTCTAGAACAGGGCTATCCCCGTACGAGGTGGTCTTTGGTAGGCCACCGAATATGTGGGGGACGCCTCTGCCTCGCAAAATCACTGATGTTGACTGTAACATGCTGACAGATTACCTTGCTTCCTTGATGTCTGCACTACAATCATGTCGTTCACAGGTTGCTGCAGCTTTTCCCGACAACACCGAGGTGAAGCCGCATGAAGTTGTTCCAGGGGACCTCGTCTTCGTAAGGAATTTCGACAGGAGGAGTCCGCTGGAGCCCCGTTGGCAAGCACCGAAGCTAGTACTTTTAACCACAAGGACAGCGATCAAAGTCGAGGGCCGCAAGGGCTGGCTTCACTCGAGTCATATCAAAAAATGCCATGGACTACCGCCAGATCTAAACTCCCAGCCCTGCCCTCCTTCACAGACTGACTCAAAACTCCCCTTGGCCGAGAAAACTTCTTCTCAAGAATATAAATTAAAATTGAGGTCTAGCAAGTCAGACAGTTTAATTGTTTAAATCCTCCCCTAGGTGAATTGGTTAGACGAGTTTCTGACATGTATCCCCTAGACCCCAACCGAGAGAGAGATAGACAGAAACAGCTCAAGAAACGTGAATATTGTAAATCACTGCGCAGTCACTGTATTGTGACACTATTGATTATGTTTTTTCTGAGTCTTATGATTATTGCTGCAAGTGTACTGTTACACACATATTACCCTATTTTCAAACGTGCACATTCTTCTTCAAATGCCAGTGTCGAGCACTCTTTCAGTGAACTGCCCCGCATGAGTTATCTTATCGACTTGCGCTGCGCAACAACACATTCATTAGTATGTTACATCATTCCCATCAGACCAGCAATGCTACCAATTGTTGGATATGTGGCCGACTCCCTCCCTATCAGAAATACAAGGGAGTTCTGCCCCTCTTCCCGTACCCGTTCACACACAATGGTTCCTGTGGTGCATGGTTCAGTTTAATTAATTCCTTAGATTCTGATTCCGTAGTTTACCAGGGCAACTGGGTATGGGGTAATCTGAACACAGTTCTGCATAAAGTATGTTTCCCTGACAAGGAGGGTCTTCCCAAAAGAACAGGGACTGATCTAGAAAATGAAGTATATGGATTAGGTAATTTTACACTTAACTTCATGATTCTGAATGTTGAATCCGAAACTGAACCTGTCTTGCCCGCTATGTCCGTACTACCAGTCAAAGGTGAATTATGTGTCAGAAAGAATGGTTCAGTACACCTGGGTCATAGTAAATGTACTACTGTGATCGAATTCAGTGATAAGGGCAAGTCTACATTTAAAGCTTCCCGTCATTCCTATTTCGTTTGTGGTCATACAGCATATATACGTTTACCTCTAGATTGGGATGGCACCTGTTACATTACATTCCTTCTGCCACCCGTTTTCCTAGCCCCTCCTGATTATCATAGGGACACCCATCTAGTACACAATAGACCACAGAGAGATCTCCCGATTGTCGACTATACTGAAACGGCATGGGAGCAGTATACAGATTTCAATAAAGGTTTCTTTCCCTACTTAGGTACTGTCTTTAATAGTAAACTGATACGTAAATTAACCAGAACCCTTGAAACAGTAGTGAATGAAACTACTTCCGCCCTAGGTAACTTAACAGAGGAGCAGTCTGCAATGCGGATTGTTGTTCTTCAAAATCGTCTCGTCCTTGACGTCATCCTGGCCGATAGGGGCGGAGCCTGTAGAGTCATCGGATCGAGCTGCTGTGTTTTCATTCCAGAAAACGCGCCATCAGTATATAGAGCCATAACTCGTCTTCACAAGATTGCAAGTCAGATACACCAGGATCCAGGCACCTGGACTTGGTCCGGCTGGTTCTGGAGCGTGTTATCAGCCTGGGGATGGAAGATCCTATCCTTCCTAGGTATTGCCCTTCTCATAGTATTCAGTTGTTGCCTATGTTTGCAGTGTGGGCCAGCGATTTGCGGCTTGTGCGCCACATCATGTATTCCTCATTCCAGTCCCCATTCAAAACATCGTAAGAAGAAAGAAGAGCAAATGATGTTACATGAACAGATTGATAGATTAATGAGGATTGATATCTCATGAAGGGTCCGTAGGGGACAAGGAGGGAATGGGGTAATATGAATTTTATGGTCAATTGTGTCCCCTATCGTAGACCCCAACGGCTCCATGTACGTGCTTCAAGTACATGTATGTTCCCTCCACTTCCAGCTATGAAGACGCAAATACATTTGCGTCCAACGTTAACATGTCCTTTTTCAGATCCACCATGAATGGGTCGGATATTCGGTTCCTAAGTGTGCCTTGCCAACGTCTTTACATGGTGCACTTTTCATGTTTTACTAGCTCTGGTGAGTTAGGCCCTGATTCCTGCCATCGAGCCCTTTCTGCCTTCTGTTTCTGAAAACTACAGTCTGCTGCTTCCTGACCTCTGCCTTACTCCCTGTGCAGCGAGCGGTGCCTGGCTCGGCCTGCCTGCCTGCCAAGACTGTATTCAGCCTTCAAGTTATCTGCTCCGCTCCTCGAAAATACATTCTTGTCTAGTAGTTTAGGAAAACATCCTTCCCAGCTGCAGAGCAAAGGGCCCGTCTTCTCTGTCTCCATGCAAGTAATTCATAGCTCCTGTTACCATGGTAGGCCCATGCCCCCTTGCTTTACACATAGACACGTAGTCGCATATGCACGCACTAGCAGTCAGTATAGAATAGCCTCTGCCCGAGAGACCTTTTCTTCTAGATAGTACAGTTCCTTAAACACAAGATATTAGATATGATTTGGGTTTAGGTTGTTCTGACACCCCAGACTTCTGTCTCCTCATGTAGGGCTAAATGTCAAGTCCCCTTCACCCTCCAGTTCCACGTCAATCACACGTCATGCTGCTGCGCGCGCATCTCTGCCATGTATTTCTGCTGACACTGCAGGATTCTTCTATGGATCCACCCACCTGTGATACGTTTCAAGTGACGTTGTGTAGCACACACCTCCGTGTACGCCCTCGTGCACGCCTCCTGTTACGCACATGTGTTCTTATCTCTCTTGTCTCAGCTGTTACGCCTTCTGCATTCATAATCACTATAATGCATTGACTATATATATGACATCCTGTTAATAAAGCATTGTACATGTCCATGTCCATTTCCCTTCCTGAACCCTTTTGATGATGGAACATGATACCTGGTTCGAATTAATTCCTTTCTAAGGAATAAAACCCTTACTTAACTCAGATGCCACGGACTCTGCCTCTTATTTTTGACTGAGTTATTCTTATTGAACTTTACCGCATAAATTAAGTATAGGTAATTTAAATTTACCACAAGAGGTCACTGCCTCCACCACTATGGGGGCTCCCAGAGCAACAGCCCACTAGTTCACACTACCCGCATGGAATGTGTGAAGGGTCAAATATTCTCCGTAGAGTGCACCTCATTCTGTCATACCTCACTAGTCATAATATTGATATCACTTTCATTCAGTTAAAGTACAACCTTGGTTCCCTTTCTTTTTTTTAAATATTTTATTTCTGCAGGTCAGCAGAAATACGACATTACACATTTGCATAAAATTGATACCAGTAATCTACAGTTTACAGCGTACATGGCATTTCAATGGGTGACATAGACATCGGCAACATAAGCATGTTCCCAAAAGTGTTATGCTTCGAAGAGAGAACACTTGGTGGATACATCCATCAATTCCCTTGAATCCCGGGCTGCCATCCGTCATGCCTCATTTCCCCCAATCTTTGCAATACCCTTCACCACATCTGATACAGGGAGGTCCCACATTAAAGTTTCTACTAAAACACTGCATTATACCGTCAGCAAATATATTGCACAAATGGTTCCCAAAAATCCTTAGGTCTAGAGGCCTGTGGCAATTCCTCTGCGTCTGTCTCGAGCGTCTCTTTGCAATACGTCATGTCTGTTACCCACTTTTGATACTTCGTGGGACTCCTACTCCCCCAGCGTAGAGCTTGCGTCTTTTGGCTAACAGCAATGCCACAGCCAGGAACTTACGCCTCCCGGGCAAGCCGGAGCTTGTACATCCCCAGCAGGCAAACCAGTGGCTGATTAGGTATTTTCTCTGACAGCATAAGAGTCAGTGCGTTCATCACCTCCATCCAGTACTGTTAAAGCTGGGGGCATGCCCACGCCCTATGTAAGAAACCAGCACCATGGGCGCCGCACTTGTGACATTTATCATCTACCCTCAGTCCACATTTGTGCAGTTCGCCGGTGTGCAATATACTTGATGTATAAAATAAAAATGTATTATACTCACATTACAATTTGATGTTAGCAGCTGCATCTACATACAACTGTAATCCCAGTCCTCTTGTGTAATAGAGTTATCCGTTGCCTCCTCCCATCTCTGTCGTGGTTTGTTTGGAACGTTGGCCTGTGCTTTCTGAACCGCAGTGTATAGGCATGTAACTAAGCGCTGGTGTGGGGCGACGTTAACAGTATCGCCAGTGTGTTGAGTATCTGCGGTTCATCTGGGAATGAAGAGTACAGCTTCTTTATTGCTGCTCGCAGTCGCAAGTACCCAAATATTTTCAGAGGTGTGCAATGTACGCTGAGGGAGATATCAGTCTGCAGTATAAATTGAGCGTGGGGGGAATGTGATAATACGCATCACGGCTTCCTCCCTCCCTGTAATTGTGCGCAGTGTATCTACGAAAAATGTACTTGATCTCATCATCTGCAAAGTCATTGTATGTGTCTAATTTCAGCCTAATTTCTGCCAGTGCCTTGGGGTCTTGCGTCACCGAGAATTCTGTTTCTAGCTGTTAATGTCTCTTTCAACCCTGGACAGCTGCTGCTGGATATCCTTTAGTATCCCAGCGTGCTTGCCTATACAGTGGCCTCTAATCATAACCTTAAAGGCCTCCCATAATGTCTTTGCGCTATTGACGGTACCTGTGTTGTGTTCTAAATACTCCACTATGGCCTGGTGTAGTTTGGAATGAAATTCCTGGTTAAGGAGTGCGCTTTGCTGTAATCGCCATGTAAACTGTCTTGGTGTATGCGTGGGGATAGAGAGTTCCAAGCGCACTGGTACATGATTCAACAGTTTCTTGGGCATGTGTGCAATCTATGTGGTCCATGTGCAGACCTCCTGCGTGGCTATCCAGAAATCGATTCTGAACTATGTATAATGAGTGGTGGACGTACAGGTGCCCTCTTTCTGGTATGGGTTTCGGTGATGCCAAACATCTGTCATTGCATATTCTTCCATGTCTTCTCTAAGTGTCTTCGCCGCCTGTCAGCCATATCTTTCATTCCCTGTGGATCTGTCCATTGAGGGGTCTAAGCATGTGTTGAAATCCCCGACCCATACTACTGCCGTGGGCGTGAGGGTGCATAGCTTGGCCCATATGTGTGCGACGAACACCGGGTCTTCCAAATTTGGGCCGTAGGTTGTCACAATAGTCAGGGCTGTACGAGCAAAGTTGCCTTGGACTATGACATATCAGCCTTGATCATCGTTAACTGAGAATATTATTGTGAAGGGGATGCCTTTTCTAATAAAAAGTATCACCCCTCTGGCATACGTAGAGTACGAAGATACCATACGGTAGGCCACCCATCTACCACCTATTATACCCTTTGTATATTCTGTTAGATGGGTTTCCTTAAGACAGGCAATGTCCACCTTGTGGCGGTGTAAATATGCAAAGACTTTGCAGATTTTCTATGGATTTTGTAGTACCCGGACATTCCATGTCATAAGTGTCAATGGTCTAGTGGTGTGTGTTCTGTCAGCCATTCCCTATTATGTAGCTAGAATGAATGTCAAGGTGTCTTGTTTACATAAGGCATCGTCTGTAACTCTGCAAGCAGATTTTCTCAAATGTTTACCTCTCCCTCCCCCTCCCATTTCGTCACCCCAATGACAGTAAAGACAATCTTTCTCATACTATTGCATAACCACCCGTTAGCAAAACTTTAACTTAGTGTGGTGCACACAGGTTGGCGGTAGCTGCCAGCCGTGTTTCCGGTGAGAATATTTCACTCGAGTGGTCGCTTTGACAGAACATAAAACGTATGCACCCAGTAACCTGCAACAAAAAACAAATGAGGCTTAGAGCCTGTCTGGCCTGAATTTTAACCATAACTGACCCTTTAACGCTCTAAACATTAATGAGCAAACATCATACAGGCATTACAGGATCTGATCGACCCAGTTGCAAATTATGTACTTAGCTGTGCTTCATAAGTGCTTCATCGTGGTATAAAAGTGTTCTTGTAGTCAACCTGCACCCATCTATGCGCAACAGTTCTGTGAAATAAGTTTGTTATGCAATGCCAGGTAAGACCAGTTTGTTAGTCGACCTCAGCGGAAGCGAGATCATTATTCGATATCAGAGGTTTCCTGTTGCTCATCTGGGTTGCCCCTTGGCGATTTTCTACGAGGGGCCTGGGAGCCTCTCTTTTGTAGAAACTTGAGAACTTCCTTAGGCTCATTAAACACAGAGGACTTGCTGCCCTCTGTGAGCAGCAGCCGAGCAGGGTAGATTATTGCATATGGAATAATCTGATCCCAGAGCTTATTTTTTACATGCAGGAACTTCTTCTATGCTTCCTGGACTTGCTCCGTAAAGTCAGGGTATATCGAGATGTCCATACCTTCATGCTTTAACCCCATCACTGCGTCGGCTATTCCGCTGCAGTGCTAAGGGGGGAGGGCGGCCGAGCGGCGGGCGCATGCTGGTGACCGAACCGCTCCGTCACCAGCGTCCGTTGCACTGTGCTTATGACGGAGCGGTTCCGTCATGGCCCCGCACGCTCAATAGAACGCCCAGCTAAGGCGCGTCGGGCGGGCCATGATGGAACAGCTCCGTCATCATCACAGCACCACCGCGGCTGATGACGGAGCGGTTCCGTCATCAGCAAGGGAGGGGGTTAAGCTGCCCAATTCTCTGGATTTGCAAAATGCCACATCGCGATCATTGTAGATTTAAAACTCTGGCAATGATCGGTCATGGTCTCGCGCCTGGAGGGGGTGGTGGGGTTTCCGAGGACCGGTCCCTTGCTCACTTTGCCCCTGGATTCAAGCAAGCCGGGCTGAAGACGGCTGGAATGCCAGAAACCGGTCCATGGAAGCTTGTTTCCGGTCTAGGGAAGACATGGCTTGGCAGTTCGGGCTGGACTGTTCCCATGAGGCACAGGGTCAGACTGATTTGCATATAGACATGTCTGAACTGGGGTGGCAGATGGGCTAAAGAACGGTGATGGATTAAACCCAGATCTTTTGACTGGGTGTGAGTGTTTGATTGATTCAGATGCTCCGTCCATCACCCCCCCTTTTTGGTCCGAGTCACTGGGCGCACAGCTCCGACCGCAACTGGTGCGGCACCGATTCGTTGTCGCCATGTCCTGCAAGTGGCAGCTCTCTCACCCCACACCTCACTCCTACAGGCAACAGGTACTCGGTCTTTGCACTGCACTGTAGTCTTTACCTCCCGCGGGCACAGCGTCTTAGCCAGTCACAACGCAATACTGCAGGTGCAGTACACGTCTTCACCACACAGGCCTCCCTGATGTCGCTTGGTTTCACTGCGTCTCCAGCGTGTCCAGTCCGTTTGTAGTCGCAAAGAGTGGTCTTTTGGGATGGACACAGCTCTCCCATGCAGGTTAAACGTAGTTGCAGGCCATTTTCAGATCTCTGGATGCAGGATATTTTAAGGATAGTACAGCGACCGAAGGAGCACGCTCAAGAAGCGGCAATCTTCGGGTTTTGCTAGCTCCGCCCCCTCCTCAACCCTTGTTCCCTTTCTTCCAGCTTTGTGGAAAGATGGATTGCTTCCCACTACTGCTCCTCTTACTCGGTAGATGCTCGTGGCGTTGCTATACTTTTGAGGAAGGGGGTTCCATTCCAGCGTCTGTTAGTGCAGGAAGATGTTTAGGGCTGATACATTCTCCTACAGAGTCGAATTGTAGATACACATGTCTCATATGTAACTGTATATGGTCCCAAAGTATATCACCCCAAATTATTTAACAGAGTTAGGACGTAGATTGATGGTATATGCACCACACATGGTCTTATGGGGGAAGATATCAAAATCTCGCTGTAGGGAAAGGTCGACACTACTGTTACTACCCTGCCGAGACATGCACAGGCTTGTAAGGAGCTACTAAATATACTGACTCAAAATACCTTAAAGGACATCTATGGCACCCTGTACCCAATGGCCAAGGACTTTTCATAATACTCGGCGGAGCATGGCTCTCACTCTGGAATAGATTGCTAGCTTGGCAATAGGGATGTGGTGGGGTAGACTGACATAACTGAATACTTACCTAGAACTTTGTCAGATAATTCACCAGTTGTGTTTACCCTGAGTATTCCTGATGTGATGGGCAGCTGCAGACAGTGCAGTTCCATCTGGAGGAGCTTCCGGATAAAGCATTTTGGGCTGAAATTAGACAATCCTTCATTACATGTTTGGACTTAAACTGGGGCATGGTGGCAACTGCTGCTTCTCTTTGGGAGGCCTTTCAAGTGGTTGTCCGTGGTGAGTGCATAACCATACTTAAATCGATTCGGGGTCAGCTTGGATGACTAGAATCTGAAATACATTCCTTTAAAAATGTGTTAAATGGTAACCTGCACCGTTCATTGGTAGCAGAGCTCAACTTAAAGTGGGTGGCATTTAGGGACAAGGCCGAGCGTGAAGTTTAATTCTTCTGTAAATATGCTGTAGGAAGATGTTATGGTGAGGGTGACTATCCAGGCAGCTCACTGGTTGGCATGATCCACACTCCATGAGTAGAATCAGACATTCTTAAGATTCAATCTTTCACCAGTCAGATCTATTATAAATTGACTGGGATACTGAGTGAATTTACTACCTTTTATGCTGACCTATATACAGACCGACCTTGCAGTACAGGCCAGAAAATTAATGAATATTCATGAACAGTAATGTTGGTCTGGTTAGGCCAGTACCAACATGAGTGCTAAACTCATAATTCTGCAAGGGATTACGGCTAGTTTTAGGGAAAAGTGTAATGGCTCAGTCCCCGGGGGAGATGGCCCCCATTTGAATTTTAAAATGAACATGCAGAGGAGTTGGCCCCTACACTACTTAAGGTCTTCACAGAAGCTTTTGATGCTGGCATGTTCCCTCCTACCCCGAGTGATGCAATTGAAATCACTCTTCTCAAAATTAGGATACCCCACAGTTTTTGTCAATCCTAGTACCTTTCGCTGACCAATGTAGACACAAATCTTTTGGCTAAAATTATTGCGGAGTTGCTATACATTCTTTCCTTTATGATTAGACCAGATCAAACAATGTTTTTTCCGAAACGATACACACCAGATAAACTATGAGCACTGTTCACACTCCTGCACCAGATTAACCCTGCCCTGATGGTAGCTGCTGTTCTTCAAGACACGGCTAAAGCCTTTCGACCCCGTGGAATTGATGTTTCTCCTCACAGTCTTGGAGCGAGTGGGAATGGAGGGGGGCTTATTAAAGTGGATTTCTCTTATTTACACAAGCCCATGCACTAGACCTTTTTAAAGCCTTTATTAGGTTGCAATGACCGACAGAACCGACAGCTATTTAAGCTGCCTAGTTAGGGTATTCGTTCTAGTGACTTTATAAAACATATATAAACCTGATTTAGAACAATCACTACTTATTCCTAGTAGACTATTTCCTGCTTCGAAAGTTCGAGAATAGTTCAAGCTGAAAGTTCATTTCTATCACAATATTACTTCAAAGCGTCCATTGTAATTCTTAACCACTTCAATGCTGATGACGAGCTCAGCTCGTCATCAGGCTTACCTGCCGTGTGCAGATGACGAGCTGAGCTCTTCATGTAACGCGGTAATTTTAAAAATGCCGCACACAGCGGGAAAAGCCGCCGCAGCGATGCGGTTAAGGATTTAAACCCGAGTTTCAATAGTTTGGAATTAGTTCAAGTTCAAAGTTAATTCACATTACATAATTTAGTGCCCTACCTTACAGCGTATGCCGCCTCAGTCCATGGCACACTAGCACCTTGCAATGAATGTAGCACGTTACAACGCGTGCTTTTACCACGAGGTAGGTAACAATGCTAGTGTTACAATGACCGCATTGTTACCACGAGTGCCATTACATCGCAACTCATTTCAACGACTTGCGCTAGGTGGTGCGCTGGATTTAGGAACAGTATAAATTACTATTCCTACTCCAGTTAGCGCAACAGCAGGGAAGGTGTTGGATTTAAAATCCAATACATTCCCTGGGTGTTGCACGCCACCTAGCACAAGTAGTTGAAACGTCTTGCGATGTAAAGGCACACGTGGTAACAACATGGTCGGTGTAACGACTACGTTGTTATGTACCTGCGTGGTATTGCCATCATTGTAAACGCTGTCTTCCCCTTGCTAATCTCTTTTTGAATGCAAAACACCCAGCACACAGGGGCCTGCATACAGCTTTCATTCACAAGTCCCAGAAAGTGCTAAGTGATATCTCCATTCATGCTTCCTGACAATGTGCAATGTCTACTTGGGCCTTCTTAAGGTTAGCATAAGTCATGTATGGGTCTCTGCACTACCTTTCATGAACCCAGTGTCTCTTTTGCATCCTCTTGCACATGGTCCAAACATGGAGGTGAATTCACTAAATTGCTAGGGATAGCGGTGACATTACTCACCCTTTGACCTTGATGATGTCACTGGAAGTGACATCATATGACATGTTTCAGAAACCGCCTCTATTTGGGTGCTGGCATGATCTTTGAAAGTGGTGGAATGTAATATCCTGAATTGTAATGAACCTAACCTCTTCTAGCTGGCTACCATTTTCCATGGGTGCCATTTATGCCAAGACATACCTTCAGCATGCCAGTACTGGTATTTTTCAGAAGTGCCTATGCTTCTAATAATTATTTCCAGTAAGGCAGAGGCAGTATTCTTCGGTGGGTGCCTTTATAAGCCAAAAATTACCTTCAGTATGCCAGGGACAATGTCAGACTAGCAAGCATAACAGCACCTTCTGACTAATACCAACTTACATTCACTCACTCACAGTCATTCTTACTCACACTCCATCATTAATTGTCAATTGCACTCATTTATTCTCACTCACTATTGTGTGTTCGCTCAAACTCACTCTCTCACTCATGGTACTGTGACTCAATCATACTTATTCATTCTCACACTAACTCGATCATTTCAACTCATGCTCACTTATTCACAAACTCTCACTCACTTATTCTTTTCCTTCATTTACACTCACTAGCACTTAAATTCCCTCTAACTCTCACTCACTCATACTTTCAAACTTATGTGTACTCACTCTTATCGTTACTCATTCTGACTCAGTCAAAATCACTGACACTCAGCCTCACTTATTGTCACTCACAGTCTGTCACTGGCTTTCAATGACTACCTGCTACTGTCTCTCACATGCAGATGCTCAAACATACAGACACACACTCACAAACACACGCTTTCACCCACAGGCACACATAATACATTAAATAATCAGTCACTGAAAGTCTTGGTCTAGCTACTGGTGCTACTTTTGTATTACACCAATAGTGAATAATAAACAATTGCTCAGTATTAGTGCAATAAAATCAGGCAAAAATTAAGGTTGAGCCTGCTGCTCAAAAGGGCGCACTACCTCTATCTTCCCTGGATTGATTTTGCTACCTCTGAGGCCAGGGTTGCAAAAGCAGTGTCTGGGGTGACAAGGGGAAAGTCAAGGGTCGCAGTTGTGACATCCATGGGTCCAGGTGCTCTCCTATGGCATCAGTTCACCAAAGCTTTGTGTCTCCTATCATCCCTGGGCACCGGCATATTGCTTTCTCTTATTGGGCAATGAAGGCACCCCAAACTCTCAGCTTCTTGCCCCAGGCACCCCACCCCATAGGAGCAGGGGAGAATTCTGGCTTCTCTTCATGAATGCAAACAACAAGGCCCGTCCTAACATTTCCCGGTTGTGCCAGCAGATTTCTGGGCTTCAGCCACACATTCTTTAAAACTGCAGCAATTCTTGCTGCAAATCATTGAACAGTTGCTGACTCCCAAGTAGGGGTGGAAAGTGATTTGCAAATTCTCCTTTTGGACTCCTCCCTTGGGAAATAGAGGTGGAAACTTTCTGGGGGGACTAGGTAGTACACCAAGGGAATACTGAATGCTCTCACTGAAGTTTTCCAAAACTGAAAACCTTTTTTCAAAAGCAACCCAAGTTTGGACTGCTTTGAAAATAAAGTTTATGTTTTTGGATTGCAATCACAAGGAGGGGGGTCCGCTGTCACTTGCAGGCCATCAAGCATGTTGTTGTGGTCAATCACAAATTGTGACCTGCCTAATAAATAATAATTAAGTAGGTTGTTGTGTAACCCCATGTAATTCCTAATTTTGAAAAACAACCTATTATTTGTAGGTCAGTTTGGAAAATAAAATACTGGTCACAAAAAGTAGGTTTGCAATATGCAACCACTTTTATTGACCAGTATGTCAATACATCTGGCCCAAGGGGGCAAGAAACTCCATGACCCCTAGTTATGATCATGCTCCATAGAATATTCTATTATAGGCCAGGCTATCATGAGTTTGGTGGACCTCACACCCTTGGGAGGTAGTATCACAAAATGTTTTGCTTTCACCCACCCAGTGCTAAAGTGCTTGTGCTCTCTTCCTAAGACATGGTAAATTTGTCTTACACCTATTTGGCACATGAAATTTACTTTTAAGTCCCCAGTAAATGGTATTCCATGTACCTAGGGCCTGTAAATTAAATTAAACTTGTGGGCCTGCAGCACTCATTGCGCCACCCACCAAAGTAGCACTTTAAAATATGACTCACACCTGCCACTGCAGCGAGTAGTGTAGTTTTTAAAGTGCCATTTCGACCTAGTAAAATAACCTTTTGCTAGGACTAAAGCATCCCTTTTAATACTTATATGTCACCCCTGAGGTAGGCCCTCAAACCTCATTGGGAAGGATGCCTGACATTTTAAATGTAGCTCATGTGTGTTTGAGTTTTACATGTCTTGGTAGTAAAAAAACTCCAAAACTTGTCTTTTCACTTAATCTAAGGCCTATCTCTCCCATGGAGTAACACTGGGTTGCCTTTTTCATTTATTTAATGTTACCTGTAGATAGGTAGCAGGTAGAAAAACAGTTTTTGGTCTCTTTTGAATTGTAATTTAAAACCCTCTTTAACGGTAAAGTCACATTTAAAGTTACAATTATAAAAACGACACTTTTATAAAGTTGGCATTTTCGGTGCCCAAATCCCTGTGATATGGGTTACATGACTCTGCCGTGGAGAGTCATGTATTGTATTGCTTCCCGACACTGAATCAAAGGTAGACTAAGTGTGGACAGTATTGACCATCCTGCCAGGATGGCTGAGGAGGGGCTGTACTTGACCGCTCTTGCACTTCAAAGTGCTTTGCCCCAGCACACACATAGAAACCTGACACCAGTTCTGCCCTTGCTATTGTCCCCTTAGAAAGTTCAGAGCCTAACTCAGAAAGGAGGTAGGAGGGGCAAAGGTGGCATCCCCCACCCACAAGCTGACACTGGGAACAAAAGGTGGCACGCTTGCACCGTAAATTAGAACACACCTGGACCTGTAGAAGATTCAGAAGAAGGGCTGCCTTGCTGATTTCAGGGCTGCTTTGCTTTATATAGAAGGAAGACTGGACCTGCTAACCTTGATCCCAGGCTACCCAGAGTGACTCGAAGGGTCAGTTGGCTGACCTCCTGTGTAAGCTACAGGGACACATGAAGCTTCCAGAGACCTCTCTGCAACTGGACCTGCCTGAGCCATGCTGTGGCCTCTGCGGGAGTGAGTTCTGATCTACAAGTATTGCCCCCAGGTTCTGACCCCTTGTATGGGCATCAGTGCACGAGCTTACAGGAAAAAGAAATCAAAATCCTGAAGTTTGGGCTCCCTGTGACTGCAAACAGGCCTTTTCATGTTGAAACTCTGCTGCCCACATTGACATCCAAGGCGAAGTTCCGGTGAGACCTGCTCTTCACACTGACAGCAACCATCTGTAACGACCGCATCATGAGACCTGTACTTTAGGCGACTGCAACGACAGACTGTAATGACTGCTATGGTGACGCTCCAGTGACAGAATGTTTGTGCTACAGTAATGACCTCTGGTGACACTCGACCTACTCTTCACACCAAAATCCTCCTCCACCACTGTCATTTGCTTTATAGATCGTAAAGCACTAAAGTGGGGCATTACAATATTTGAACTAATGCAAGAGGAAGACAGCACAAGGATTAAATTGAATCCCTTATAATTAGAAAAGTGCCCCATATTTTCTCCCTCAAAGCCACTGTATGCTTCACCATGAACTATTTTATAAATATTAATAATGATGCCTATGTCCTGTTAAACCTATTACACCAATAAAGTAATCTAGTTCTTCCCTGTGATCTAAAAAGCGCCAACAAAAGGATGTTTCCTGATGAAGATGTTTCTAGAAATAAATAATGAATAATTTAGCAGTGATGCACAGCAGACATCCCCTTTTAATGAATATCATAAAGAATACAATTATCTATAGCCTCTCATCACAAATGTGGCAATGGCTAATTGAAATATTACTTAATCTCTTTTTTCATTCAATATGGCACTTTTTCTATGTCAATGTGTGTGTTAAATTTGAGACTGCTGTGCTGAAAGAACAAGCTGAATACAAATTGAGAGACTTTATGTCCCAAACAGTAAAGTTATAGGCTTGCTATTAAGCAGTCAACCTCCAAACCCTTAGTAGACCATACCTCACACTCACTCATTGTCAATGATTTGGCTTTCATTTATTTATAAAGCGATACCAAAGGGGATGATGGATGGAGCGTTTGAGCAAATCAAACACTCACCCCAGTCAACTGATCTGGGCTTAATCCATCATCCTTCTTTAGCTCACTCCACCACCCCAGTTCAGACATGGCAATATGCAAATCAGTTTGACCCTGTGCCTCATGGGAAAAGTCCAGTCGAACTGCCAAGCCATGTCTTCTCTGGACCGCAAACAAGCATCCTGGGACCGGTTTCGGGGTTTCACCCCTCGTCAGCCAGGATAGCTTGATTCCAGTGGCACAGTGAGCCCAGGACCCAAGTTTGGTCATACGTGGCTCACTTAGGGCGAGAGAGCAAAAGACACACAATTGATGGATGGAATGCAGAACAAAATCAAAACATTCATCCCCAGTCAGGAGATCTGGGTTAAATCCATCATTCTTTTGCTCACCATGCCACCGCCCGCCACAATGTTGTGCATGGGGTTGCCACCGCCACTGTGGCAGTGACATCCTAATTGCAGGTGCATGACCGCCGCACCACTGGCGGCCGGTCCCAGCACCGCTCATCCGCCCATCATCCTAATAGGCCCCTATATGTCACAGGGAACCATAAAATATTGAAAGTATTTCCTGGAGTAATGTGGATTTATTCAATCAAATAACAGCCCCTAAACCACTCTGCAGAGAGTTACAATTGTTACAGAACAAAACTCAAATTATGCAGCAAGAGCTCTACCAGTATTATTTTCTACTATTCGAGCTAAAACATTTTTTGTGAGATCTGCAAATTTTGTGGTAAATAATGTAAATCTATAATCATGTGGTAAATATTTCAGCAACAGACTATCACAAATGTCCTGACCCTCACATCTGCCCTTTGTTTTATCATTCAAGAAAGGTAAACAAAATTGAAACATGCTGTGTTCAGTGTCCGCTGCTAGCTGCACTTTCAAAAAACAATTTTTTGATCTAATTATCTCAAAATAAAAATATAATAGAAAAACTGCATAATAGGTTCTATGTGAAATATGATCATATTGTTAATGTTAATGTTAAAAAGATTTTATATAGCGCACGGCTACTCCGGGGAGTGTCCCGGCGCTTTATTAAAAACTAGGAGACAGACAACAGGGCGAAAAATGGATCAGACATACGGGCCTACTGGACAAAAAGCCAAGACTTTGCCATCTTGGGGTTCTGCTGCATTTTGAAACCATACATCATTATGCCTCACTATAGACATCGCTTAATTTTAGCCAGTGGTTTCAGGTGCTAGTTACCACCACTTCATTGTCAACACTGGCGCTTGTGACAGTCTGCCACAAGGTGGCGATGTCTGGCTAACTTAGAGATAACCACAACAACAGGCAATTATCACTTCAATAAACATTAAAAATTACTTTTACCTACCTCCCAAGCCATTCTTATAGAATTGGTGGCCTGAAATAGTCCAAAGTGTCACACCTATAGGAGTGTGATGGTTAGCAATTGTGTTGTTACTATTATTGGAAGCACTGGAAGGGGCAATATGTGGTGCAAACTGCAGTGGCCCCCTGAAAAGAGCCCTGACACATATATTTTTTTTTTTTACAAACTAAGCACTTGCTTTAGATATTGATATAAATATTACCAAAACAATGACATTAAAAAATACATGAAATAATACACACAAACACAGTGGTAAACCTTATTTGTTTTCTTAATACATTTGTATAGATTGACATGTGTCAAGCAGGTCCTGGTCCTTGTGAATTGTGTCAGACCAAAGATAAGCAAGCTGCTGTTGGGTGCTGGAGATGCTTGTGTGGCAGGGCATGGCATGGCATGGCTGCACTAGCTCCTAGTGGAGTGTGGATTTCCAAAAGGGTTTACTCCACGCTGGGCCTCCCATAAACTCGAAGAGGAGTGCCTCTGGATGTAAAATAATAGTGCCACATCTTCCTCCTGGCTGAAAATATTCCTGGGTGTCAGGAATGGACCCCTTGCCTACATTTGCTATTACTTGAGAGGTGACAAAAGCCCCAAAAAAAGACAGGCAGTAACTAAAAAGAAACATTAAAGTACAGGGAACGGGATAAAAAGACAAAAGGCGAAAAAATAGGACTTGTGGATCGGGAAAGGGTTATACTAGAGTGGATGGCTAATGAAACTGGTTGGCACCAGCTGAATAGCATCTGGAGAGTCACACCATTCATGATGGCCACTCTCGTTTATCACGCACAATTTAGCAATTTTTAGCGTGAAATGAGTTCTCGTGTCCAGGAATATAGGAGGTGCTGAAGCATCATTTCACGTAATAAACACGCCATTTTGCATAATTTTCACATATTTTGCATAGCTTGAGCAAAGAACTTTATGGAACGTTTAGCCGTTTTTTTTTTCTAAGGTCGCTCACATATATAGCAAACGATCACAGGGATGTTTGATAGATAATTATAGTGCTTTACCTCTCAGGTCAAAATACAACATTTCACACTCGTGTACGGCACAGCTCGTGTAATTTCATTATTAAAAGGAACGTGCAGAGTGAATTTTATTTCACCTTTGCATAGAATGCTGGACTCCTTTTCTATGAAGCTGCCCAGCTGTTTGCCTTGATGATACCTTCTTCATACTTTTCAAACCAGTCCCTACCCCTCTTTTCCTCTCTTTTTCTCGAACAACACCTTTAATCTCTCTCTTGGCAGTGCTGTTCCCATTTCTCTTTTGCTTTCCTAGCTGGTTAAAGTCCCTGGGGCATAGTATCAAGAACGGAGTTAAGATTATCGCCGCTTTAGCGACAGTAAACTGCGGGTAAAGCGGTGATAATGGGCTTCATAATATGCCATAGAGATTTCCAATAGAATCCTATGTTCCCACAAGAACATGGGTTTCTATGGGCATTCACAAGGACATATTATCAAGCCCATTATCGCCGCTTTAGCCGCAGTTTTCTGCCGCAAAAGCGGCGATAATCTTAACTCCATTTCTTGATAATATGCCCCCCCTGTCTCTTATTTGGCTTCCTGACTCTGTCTGCTTAACTATCTAACCGAATGTAATGCCACCTAATTGTAGAACATTCTGCATGCCATCTTGCCTACCAATCCTCTTTTCCTTTTTTTATTTTGTGTACTTCTCTCTGCCTGCCTGCCTGCCAGTTTCTATTCGCCTAACTGCCTTAGTCTTTGTATGCCTGTTTGCCCATCCATCCGTTAATCCACCCTACTCATGTCTGTCTGTCTGTCTATCTATTTATCTATCCTACACTGTGTATGTGTGACTGTCTTTTCTCTCTGGGTGTCTTTCTGGCTGAAGCTTACCCCTATGTATAGTTACGCGCGTCTGTCTCTTTCTGATTCGGTTCCACCTGCGTTTGAATTACAAGAAAAGGTTATTTGAAAAGTATATTAAAAATACTTAATTTACCTCATAGAAAAGATACCATACTTACTGAGAAATTATTAACATTGAGCAATTCGCTTTAAGGCACACCCTACCCCTCACATACCTTTTAATGAATTAAGCATGCTTCATACAAAGCTGTCAATACCAATTTGAAGTAAATGTTATTTTAGGGTCAATACAGAGCCCAGCCGCATTATGCAGAGAAGAATTCCACTATGCTATTAATTTGAATGGTAATGTACGACATTGTCTAGGCAAGATATAAGCTGAAGTTTTCATAGGCCATCTATTCATAGAATGAGGTATGTCAAGGCTGTAAAGAATGCTAATAACACAGTTGTGGCTTATTAACCAATATTGATTGCCTTAACTACATTATGACATGGTCCAGTAGCGGCAGAGGTGAAACACTGATATGTTCATCAGCAGAGTGCCTGCAGTCACAGGCAGCGCGAGATGTGCACTTTGGTTCCATCCAGAAGGAATATTTATTGGAAGCAGCGCAGGGGCACACTGAGAGCTCATTGAATGAGCACATCGCTTTTCCTAAAATCAAGTTATGCATTTATTGATGGTGGTGAAGACTGCAGCACAAAAACACAGCAAAGTGTGTTGTTAATCGACGAAAATGTGCATTTGTTGTAGCACAAGGAATCGAGTGATTGATACTGAATTTCGCTGTGGATGTCAACCAGGACAACTGTACACGATCAGCGCTCTAGTGCTCGTTACAGGTTTGGCCAAGCTGCTTAATAATTGCAAGACAAAAAAATAAACAAACATCAAATAAATAAGTAGAAACAAATTAAAGAAATTAAGTTTGTTGAGAGGGAACAATGTATAGATGAAATAAAACCCTGCGTCATAAATCTAATGCAGCTCATGATGGTCTGCATTTTTGTTGACACTTAAAAATCTACAATAACTCCCCCAAAGCAGTGGGATACTGGTGTAAAATTGATCGAAGAGGAAATAAGTTGGGCAGATCCCACACTTCTGTTCGCATTTTGTTTTCTGTAGGTGGGCCGTAACAATATAGCGCATTAGATTTTAAACACAGGTATGGGCTGTCTTTTCTATATCACCTTTTTTTTAGAGAAAGATAGCCTAAACACATAAGTTTGGAGCATCACAGAGATATAGTGTATCTCTGTGATAGCTGTGTATCTGAACAGCTGGAATGTTTCTGTTTCTTAGAAGACAAATTTGCATTTTCTGAAGTTACCTTCTGATTTTCTCAAAAAAATTAAGTGGATGTGACTGGTAGCAGTTTACAGACCCAGAACATAATTTGCAGCTTTCAACCTTGCTCGGGTGTTTGGGCATGAGGCCTGGACTGTGCACAGTCTCTGGTTGTGCGCAGACCATATGCGCTGGAAGTTTGGTAAGGTGGGTGCTCCAGCACCCTCAGAAATGAACTCCAGAAGGAGAATGCCTAATAAAGATGTCTTTAAATGCTGTCTTTATTTTGTCATATTTGCTGTGAGGTCAACTGGCAGGCTATCAAATTGCTGCTTATTCATTTACCATGGAGGATGGTGTTTATTTTTTCATTCTCTATCTACAAAGTGAGAGGATTTTGCAAATAAAACTATGTGGCCACCTGGTTGGTACAGATCACTGATACAACATCGACTCCTATAACAGCAAACTACAAAATTATTGAGTCGACAGTATCATATACAAAAATATCAACACCCAATACACACACCAGTAACAACACAAACATTGATAAAAAAATGTTGTTAAAAAAACCTTTGTTGACAAAAAAACGACAACAAAAATAAAGAACACATAAATATCGATAACATTAAAATAAAAGATGGCAAAAACATTGATATAAATATTATCGTCAACACAAACATCGATAAAATACATATAAACAATAACAAAAATACATTTAAACATAAAACTATTTTCAATAATATAATGAATACCATATTCTAAACATTATAAATAAACATTACACAAATTACACAATCAAATAAAGCAAATACACTGCAAATCCGAAAATAAATAAATAAACAAACAATACAACATAGATATGTATCATATATAAAAAAATACTTTTGCCTACATATACATTTTAATAACAATAATCCACCAAATAAAATAAACATTAAATGAACAAAATAAATATTAAACAAATTAAATGGTAGCTGTCAAAATATACCAAACAACTATCTCGACCACAATATTTAAACTATACCAACACAAACCAATAGAAAACTCTTACTAATTAAATAAACACTATAAAATCAATCAAATAATTAACACAAAAGTTACTGTATAACAGACAAACACGGAGGAAGCACAAACTTATCTGAGACAGAAAACTACAAAAAAGAACTATACAATCAACTATTCAGAGAAACTCTCATTGAAGGTAAGAACAAAACTTTGTAACTAAGTAAAAAAAGATAACTTAAACAAAGTTAATTAAAACTATAACAGGTTTTCCATTATATGTCACAGATAAAAATTCACTAAAACACCACCTAGAAAATTCAAAACAAAGACTTCCAAAACAACAATAAAATCAACATTAAAAAATATATAACAAAGTAAGTATATGACTGAACCAACAAATAAATTAACCAAAGTAAAAAAAGCAACAACATCAACAAAAGGAACTTCATCAACTAAAAATAGTACTTTTTCTTACAACTTAATAAAAATAGAGACTTGTGGGCCTATTAGGATGGCAGGCGGACTTACGTCCGCCCGCCACCCTTTCGGTGCTAGAACCAGCCGCCAGTGGTGCGGCGGTCCCGCACCAGCAATTAGGATGCCACAATGGCATCCCCCATCCACATCATTGTGGCGGGCGGTGCACACAGCACTGCCTGCCACAATGCTGTGCTACACACATTTGCATGCACAAAGTGGCAGGCATTGTGTGGTGCCTGCCACATTGTACATGCAAATGTACCCCCCAGCATCCTGGGGGGCCGCAGTGGGCCCCCAACTGCGAAATCAGCATGCCTTTCCGCCACGGAAAGGCTGATCCCTAAATACATAGTAATATGGATGGTGGTGTCTAACAGACACTGCAACCATATTCAAACCTTTTCCACCCGGTCAACTCATCGACCGGTTGGAAAAACATCTGCCGTGGTACCCCTGCCAATATAATCAGGCGGGGGTAAATTGCAAGCGGCGGTGGATAATGGCAGGCAGATCGCCACCGCCATACGGGCGCTAGCCATTATAATAGTCCCCTAAATAATAGTCAGTGATGTCATGAGTGATGTCACTGACCATGTCATGATTGATGTAATATGTGACGTCATCAGCAGTGCATTGCAGGCGCGCAAGTTATAGTGAGTCCAAATAACTATAACGTGGGAATTTCAATGGTTTTATGTCAGTAAAATTTCCAGCTAACTATAACTGGTGTCAAACCTATGGTTTTTTCAGGGAATTTAATAGGTTTTTTAAATGCTAATTCCTAACTATAACTGGTGTGAAACCTATGGTTTTTTCAGTGAATTTCATAGGTTTTTTAAATGCTAATTCCTAACTATATAAGGCCTGAAACCTATGTTTTTTTCAGTGAATTTCAAAGGTTTTTTTAATGCTAATTCCTAACTATATAAGACCTGAAAGCCCACCAGGAATCTCCAGTATGCGCCAGGGGACTGCATTGCAGAGAGGTGTAATGAAGCCACGCCCCTTTTTACACCTCTCTGCAACGCAGCCCCCGTGCATGTTTGAAGAGGGGGAACTAATTCCCCTTGCATACTCAGGGCCCTGGGGCCAACTTGCCCACCTGGAACCTCCAGTATGTGCCAGGGGGCTGCATTGCAGAGGTGTAATGAGGCTATGCCCCTTTTTACACCTCTCTGCAATGCAGGCCACTGGTGCGTTTGCAGAGGGGGGACTAATTCCTCTTGCATACTGGGGGTCCCTGGGTCATATCTGCCCAAACACCGATATTCCGAACGATTGAAAATGACTTTTCTTGAGAAACATTTGGATTTGGATTATCATGTCCTGTACTTTGGAATTTTTGAAAGACTGACTTTGAGGATGCTATAAATTACTCAAGTCTGCCCGAATTGTGTGGGTAAAATTGATACCTAGTCACTTTGAATAAGAATGTACTTACGTCTCGTCTAAAATTTGGAAGAAATATCTAGTTATATGACAACAGGATACCGACATAACTTGAAGGAAATAAGAACGCCCTGAAGAAGTTCTGTTGTACAGAACGAAACGTTTCAGCTGGCTGTGGTACATAAACATAAGGAAAATAAAAGCATTTGAATATACTACAAGATTCAGTGCTTCAATAAGGACTCTAAGTGACATGATTTGATTGGACTTATTGTGCAAGTGGTGCTGTGCCAAACTTTGGAATATTCACCACTACTCTCTACTACTTACTCTCTCCTACTCCACTACTCTTAAATACTCACTCTCTACTACTCATTCTCTACTACTCTACTACTCTCTATTACTCTCTCTCTACTACTCACTCCCTACTTCTCACTATCTACTACTCTCTACTATTCACTCTCTACTACTCTCTCTCTACTACTCACTTTTTATTACTCACTCTCTACTACTCTCTACTACTCACTCTCTACTTCTCACTCTCTACTACTCTCTACTACTCACTCTCTACTACTCTCTCTCAACTACTCACTCTCTACTACTCACTCTACTACTCACTCTCTACTACTCACTCTCTACTACTCTCTCTCTACTAGTCTCTACTAATCACTCTACTACTCACTCTCTACTACTTTCTACTATTCTCTCTCTCTGCTACTCACTCTCTACTACTCTCTACTACTCACTCTCTACTACTCACTCTCTACTACTCTCTACTACTCACTCTTTACTTCTCTACTACTCACTCTACTACTTACTCTCTACTACTCTCTACTACTCACTCTCTACTACTCACTCTCTACTACTCTCTACTACTCGCTCTACTATTCACTCTACTACTCTCTACTACTCACTCTCTGCTACTCTCTCTACTGCTCTCTACTACTCTCTACTACTCACTCTCTACTCTCTATTACTCACTCTCTACTCTCTACCTCTCTCTACTTCTCTCTCTACTAGTCTCTACCTCTCTACCTCTACACCTCTACCTCTCTCTACACGCACACATATACAATATATATGCATATGCATTTATATATATGTATGTGTATGTATGTATTACCTACTGGCGGTTGCCAGTAGGTAGTTATAGTTAGGATTTTTTTCAATGCAAAATCTCAAAATTCTATTTGGAATAACTTTGGCGCCGGTTGACGAATCTGCCTGAAAATTTCCTCAAATTTGCCTCTTTGAGCTCCGGTCCTTCCCTGAAAGTTTGGGGGGGATTCGTCAAGCGGGGGCCGAGATAAAAGGGGGTCCCAAAACATGTTTTCCCCATGTTAATTTCCATGGGGCGGTCAAACTCACTTTTAGCCCGAACGGCTGAATGGATTTGCACCAAACTTGGTAAAATTGTAGGGACTGGTAGCCCGATGTGCCTTTGCTATGTCTCAAGATATGTGCTCCAGTGGTTTTTGAGTAAGTTAGGTTCTAAAAAATATATATATCTATGGCAGCGCCCCGGTACGCGCTCCGTGGAGCGCACCGGGCGCGCCACGCGACTTGCGCACGGAAAGCTGATTGGCTCTCGGGTGTCTGTAAACATTCGAAACAGTCCGGAGCGGCCACCATCTTGTGTCTCAGTAAAATCGAGACACAAGAGGTGGCAAAAGAAAGGGGGAAATGACCATAAAGGGGCAGAGTAGACCCCCTCTGACCCCCTAGGTTTGATGTGGGGGCCATTTTTTTGATGTGCGCGGGGGGAGTGCCCGGTACGCGCACCGGTGAGCGCACCAGGGAGCGTACCATGGGGAAAAAAGAATGACAGATTTTTAAAAAAAATTAGCATTTTTTTTAGAAATTGGAGGTAGTTCTAAAAAGAACTGTTTTTTTATTCTTTTTGTTGTTTTATATTTTTTTTATTGTTTTTTTAACATTTTTTTATTTTTTTGCCTTTTCTGAACATTTTTTTTTGTTGTATTTTTTAAGGGGAGAAATAAAAAACAGGGAATTCTAAAGGGCTCAACAGGAGCAAAAAAAAAGCGGAACAAATTATTGTTTCCTTGGGCACTTGCGGTTATCCCAAGCACGATTAACAAGTGTGATGCATTGCTCTCCATAGCATATTGTTTGTCCACAAAAAATACAAACAATTTTAAAATTGTAAAATTTGGTTTGTATGGTGGAGCATATCTCCCTAACTTCTGGTCCCGATGGGGTGGAAACATTAGTTTGGGAGGTGCTGACAGAAGATGGGACAGGGTTTCTGGACAGTTCCCTGACCTCTGCCCTAGCATAGTTATTTGGATGCTTTCTAAGCATATGTCTGATCATCGTGTGGTTGCCGAAGGAGTATTTTTTGTTGGGATTCCCCCTTGACAGCTCCTGATGACAGATTAAGCAGGTTGCCTTAGGTGCATTGACTTTTTTTTGTCGTTGGGGATTGAAAAAAATTGCCAGATGATGTGCTCTTTTGGTTTGTAGGTAATATTGTCCTCTGGGACGAATCTCCTCTCCTCCTCCTCCTCCTCCTCATCCTGTTCTTGATCTCCACCACTGTGAAGTTGTGGAGGTCCTTGTGGTGGTGGTGGTGGTCCAGAAGATCCAGTAGCTGCAGCTAATGTAGCCATTTTCGACTGATATAACTACAGGTCTACCTCTCTCAAATCACAAAGGTAGAATAAGGAAAAAAGGTGGGGGCTTTCATCATTTGGAAAAAAAAAGATCCTGAACCAATGAAAAATGTTATTATCAGGTCACATGACCAGGGGTTTCATCATTATGAAACCAAAACTGTTATGAACCAATGAAAAGTGTTATTTTCAGGTTACATGACCCGACGCGCTTAAGCTACGTGCCCCGGGGCACGTCGCGTAAGCGCGTCGAATGCTTCCGGGTGCATTTACGCCGTGCGTATCATGCGGACGCGGCTACGCGATACGTCACGATCATGTTTTTGTTCGCAACATTGGCGCTAACGGAACGCTTCCCGGTTCGCGCACCAGGGCGCTTCAAAATACTACGCTTTCCGGGGCGCTCACCGGGGCGCGCACCGGGAGCGCTCCAGGGCAAAAAAAAAATTAAAAAATTTAAAAAAACAATATACAAAAAAACAATTTGGAAAATTTGTAGGGACTGGTAGCTCGATGTGCCTTTGCTATGTCTCAAGATATATGTTCCAGTGGTTTTTAAGAAAATTAACTTCGAAAAAATATATATTGGGCTACATTGGGCTATATATATGTTAGAGCCCAAATGTAGGCCAATTGTAGCCCAATGTAGCCCAATGTAGCCCAAAGATGGCCACCAGAGACAAAAAAATACAAATGTAGCCCAAATATCAGCCAGATGTAGCGCAACTATAGCCCAATGACAGAATGTACCAGAGTGTTCTGAAGTACAACTAGAGCACTAACAATCTTACTTATAAAGTGAGACTTATAGTTAGGAATTAGCATTAAAAACAACTTTGAAATTCACTGAAAAAACCATAGGTTTCACATTAGTTATAGTTAGGAATTAGCATTTAAAAAACCTAAGAAATTCACTGAAAAAACCAAAGGTTTCCCACCAGTTATAGTTAACTGGAAATGTTACTGTCATAAAACCATTGAAATTCCACGTTCTAGTTAGTTGGACTAACTATAACTTGCGCGTGCAATGCACTGCTGATGACGTCACATATTACATCACTCATGACATGGTCAGTGACATCACTCATGACATCACTGATGACACCATCCTTGTGACAGAGTGACAGACCTCCTTTCAGTGTAATGTTACCCTTGAAACACATATTCAAAAATAGAAACTAACATTTTCAAAAAAATAGAGATACCCATACCAGTTACAACAACCAATTCAGAAATTACACCATCTATATACACATCCACTCATTCACCAACAGTTCTATATAGTCACTCATACATATATACTCACTCATCATATGTAGTGATACACCTATACATCCTGTTACAGACCGACAGTCATCCAAAAGATACTCACACATGCAAATAAACTATTGAATATCCATTTATTTGCATATACAACTATACACAAACTACTACCTTACTTCTAAGGAAACTTACACATACTTACTCACTTAAACAATCACTTATAGAAACACATATTTAAAAAGGAACTCTTACAATCTCTCACTCTCTCATATACTCACTTATATACATCAATACTCACATATACTAGATTAAAACATATCTTGTTACTGATAAAGACACTAGTGAGACAGCCATTCACTCACTAACACACACATATACACACTCATCCACCCACACAGTCCTGCACATATGCTGTCTTCAAAACACATACAAACAGTGAGTCAGTCATTGATGCATCTATGTGCTAAGTAATACCCCCACCAAACCATTCAGACACTCATACTCATACTAAAAAACACCTAATAACCCATATACACACACATGTAGCTACTCACCAACCCATGCAGCCACTAATACACAAAGTGAAACACTGATACATATATTTAAATATTTAAACAGTACTCGCTAATATATGTATTCACTAAGATACACTTAATAAGCCAGTTAACCAATCAATTTTTTTTTTAAAAAAGATCTTTTTAGACACTTATTTAAACATTTATTCTTCCATCGACCTTTACATATACGTATATAAAACATATTTATTTTTCAGAAAGACACACATTCACTGGATGGTGTTATCAGTGATGTCATGAAATAGAAGAGGATTTGAGAAGTCACTCAAAATTATCCCTCATTTTTCTTTCTGAAGCACTAATCATACTTTCTATGGCAAAATGAACCCCCTCAGTTTGTTCCTTTTTAAATTAGATGTTTTCAGACTTACCACGTCATTCCAATCAAGATGGCTTCTGGTGTGCCATACCTTTGTAATAAGTAGGACTGTAAGCGCTCTAGTTGTCCTTTAGAACACTCTGGGACATTCTGTCATTGGGCTATACTTGGGCTACATCTGGGTGATATTTGGGCTACATTTGGGCTCTTTTGTCTCTGGTGGCCATCTTGGGAGACTGCATGTCAGAATTTTTTTATGAAATAGAAGAGGATTTGAGAAGTCACTCAAAATGTGCCCTAATTTTTCTTTCTGCAGCACTAATAATACTTTCTATGGCATAATATACCCCCTCATTTTGTTCCTTTTTAAATTAAATGTTTTAAGAGTTACCACTTTATTCCCATCATGATGGCTTCAGGTGTGCTATACCTTTGTAATAAGTGGGACTGTTAGTGCTCTAGTTGTTCTTTAGAACACTCTAGGAGGCTGCAGTAGAACACAAAGGAATCAACTGACAGTCTCTGTCCTTGTTGGATGTACATGTGTTACTGAGAATGTCAGACTTCATTCTCACATGACTGAGAAAGATAATGTGAATTTACAGAAAATATGCTTTCAGTTTAGCTTATAGATCCCCTTCCAAACCACTGTGGGAAAATCATGAGATATTAGTTTTCTTTCAAACATGAGTCATGATATCACAGCAGAAGGCTTTTTCACATGGTAAAATCACATTAGAACACACCACAATTCCTAAAATGAGTATGGTACCACCAACAAATGATTTATAATGTAACTAAAGTCCTAAAACCCTCTATTAACTACAATGCTTTTTAATGAGGTGCTATCATGTATATTGGTCCCAAGATGGCTGCCAACAGTTCTTGGATGAAGTGCTGACAGCCAATCAGATCAGATGTGTGGTTAGGCTCCGCCCAGATATATATATTTCTTTGAACCTAAATTACTCAAAATCCACTGGAGCACATATCTTGAGACATTGCAAAGGCACCTCGGGCAACCAGTCCCTACAATTTTGCCAAGTTTTGTGGAAATCCATTCAGCCGTTCGGGCTAAAAGTGAGTCCAACCGCCCTATGGAAATTAACATGGGGAAAACACGTTTTGGGACCCCCCTTTTATCTCGGCCCCCGCTTGACAAATCCCCCCCAAACTTTCAGGGAAGGAGCAGAGCGCAGCGAGGCAAATTTAAGGAAAATTACAGGCAGATTCCTCAACCGGCGCCAAAGTTATTCCCAATAGAATGTTGCGGATTTCCTATAGAAAACAATCCTAACTATAACTACCTACTGGCGACCGCCAGTAGGTAATATATATATATACATATACTCACATATAGACAAAAAATGTCAGAAGGAGCAAAAGTCATCACATCACAAAAGGGAAAACTACTTCTGTGCTGTATGGGCTATACTTATACGCAAAAAGGAAAAAAAAAACTGGAAACAAAACCCATTGGAAATGTAGTAAATACTACTCCCATTCTTGAAATGGGAGAGCCACAACAGTAGACACAAATGTGTTTAATGTCAGGGAACACAACCATCTCCCCAATGTGACAGAAATTGAACTCAGAGATGTTTTAGAGACCATCAGAGAGGCAAGCACCAGCTCCCAACAGGCCAGCACTAAAACATATATTAACTAGGGTTCCTGAACATGTCACAGGACAACTACCATCTATTGCTACTCTAAAACTAAAATAGCTACTGCTCAAACACCCCCCACCCCCAAACATTCGCTGAAATGGAAATCTTACTGGAATACACTGTCACCCACAAACATGAGAAATTCATTCTTCATCACAATAACAGTAATGAAAAACGAATGATTATCTGTATAATGGATGGTACATTCAAGGTATTCCCCAAGTGTTCTTACCAACTATCTACCATCCATAGCGAATATGAAGCACTGACGCACCTTCATATACGCACTACTCCCGAATAAGTAAAATACCACCTATATAGAGCTCCTCACAATAATAAAACATGGACAACTACTGCCCCCAAAAAATAATCATTGACTTCGAAAAAGCAATGATTCAGTCAATTTTAAAAATATACCCACACACTGCAATACATGGTTGCTATTATCACTTCAACCAAAGTATCTGGAGACACCTACAAAAATCTACTCTAAGTATAGATTACGCCACCAGTAGCAACTTTGCCTATCAAATCAGAATATTAAAAGCCCTGGCCTACGTACAAAAACTGAAGTAGCCAAACACTATAGCATACTTCTTGAAAACCTTTTCTACCAGGCAAATGAAACAAAACTAACTCCCCTCCTAAACAGCTCTGAAGACACTTGGGTGGAAAGGCTACATGGGTCAGGGTACCATAGGCAACCAAAGTTCCAAATACCCCGGTGTAATATCTATGATAGCACCCTAGGTCAAATAGCTACAACTAACAATGCAGTGGAAGGATTGCACAATGCTAACCTTACACAAACTAATAGAAGCCATCAAAAGAGAAAAGAGCTATCAAGAGCTAAGGCTGGAGCAATCCCTAACTAAAATAGGCCCTAAACTCAGTAAGGACACAAAAACAATGTATGAATACCTACAACACAAAACTCAACTATTTCCAAACACCAAAGGGCTAGAATACCTAGACATGATTGCTAAATCTATACTTTAAACAAAAAACAAAGCTAAACATCATAAGCATTTTAAAATCACAAACATTTAAACAACATAATCCTACTCTTTTTTAAAATTAGTAAATACAATTATGTAATTTAAAAAGTAAAAACGTACATATAAATATATATCATAGTATAATTATTAAAGTAAAAAAGAAACAAAAAAATGTAACCAAAAACATTTCTCACCCATATTAATAAAAGATAACCTAGTTATGTCGCAGTAGATGGAAAACGAACAAATTCATATTAGATAAATTACAAAATAAATCCATCCAAAAAGAAAGCCCAAAAATAAATGCAAAAATACAACTGTTAAAAAAAGGCTCCAACAATGCAATCCTTTTAACAATGAAACCCTAAAAAACTCGAAAATTAGCTTTAAAAAAAATTCTCCAACAAACCGAAAATAAAAAAATAAAATGTAAAAAATAACTTGCTTCAAAGAAACAAAATACATTTTCCTTTTAAAAAAAATGTGTCATCAACACCATCCTTTCACAAAATGGGAAACCTGTAGAGAAAGAACACCCTCCCACAATAAAATGTGCAAACCCACATGCATTAATATCAACATGAAATACAACATAACAGAATTAAGGAACATAAAACTATCACTACATAACACTCTACCTCTCTTCAACACTACGTCAGACATTAAAACACTGAACTACCAAAACCACACCTAACTACATCAAAAACAATGAATGCCCTAATAAATCTAACTACGCATTTACTACCTCGCCCCTACCATAAAACTACCTTTAACTTAAAGTAAATGAAACTTACCTCAACCGACGAAGACCAGCTCCAAACCACGAGGTTCTGTCTTGCAAAATAACCTAAACATGAAACAGATGGATAGAAAAGTGAGAAAAAGGGAAAAGATTGCTGTGTAATAAAAATAAAAAAGACTGACTTCCCACAGTCAAGAATGGACAAATGATAAACTAATCCCCAAAATTGAATGTTTATTTTTATTTATTGTAAAAAAAAATTGTAACAAAAAATTCCCAAAAATTGTCAAATATATATTACATATTGTATCATCAAAAAACGAAAAATAGAATATTTTATATATATTAAAATGTACGTATGTTTGATGTACTCACCTTTAAAATAAAAAAATACAATAATACTCTTGTAGACGTGGAACCAATATAACAGAGTTTAATAAAAAATATATGACAAAAATATATTTTTAATACAAATTTTAAATTATTCAAGATAGTAAATATAACTTTTTATATTATTTAATATACTATATAATAAAAACAAAATTCACAAAAAATACCTTTGTAAAATACATAATAACTATACACCAAAAATAAAGTTATATTAAATGTATTTAAAAAACAAACATGTAAAAAAGAAATGTGATAAAATGTTTATTTTCTTCATAAAAAATGATAGATAATGAAAATCAAAACATTCATAATGAAAGAACTGAAAATATATTTTACTTTACCATTACATGACTATACTGCAGAAAAAATTTAAATTTTTGAAAACTTTAAACAAAGATATGCATTTAAAAATATATTTTTAATTTTACAAATGTACATAAAAATATATGTCAAAAATATGTTACACTTTAATAAATTACTATTCCAACTCCAAAACCAACTAAACTGAGGGAAAGTGCTGGATAGTAAACCCCCCAAAATAACTATTCCTAACACACAAAAAAAAGTAAAGGAAAATGCTAAATAGTTTAAAAATGATAAATATATACAAATATAAAACTGTCAAAGCCCAGCTCACCTGAGTTTCCGTTCAGTTCTGATGGAGGTTGAAGACAGTCCGACCCGACCCTGAAACTGCTTGTTCCAGCACACTAGTTTTAAAACACTGCACTAAGAACCAGAAGCTCAAGGAAAGGGAGGAAGTGGATAAAATAAAATAAGAGAGACAACACCGTCGTGCGTTTCCACTTTAGAAGAGCTGCTAAAATCTGCGGCCCTCTCTGACTTCTGTAGAAACTGGTGCCTAATAAAACATAAACAAAGAACAGATAAGTGCAACCTATCCCTAAATGTATTCCTAACTAAACCTTAATCTTATTAGAAATTCTCTTCTAAAAGTACCTCTTGGATCCTGGTCGGAAGCTTCCAGGTTTGAAATGTGTTACTGTTCTGGGATGTGCTTTCTATTACTGTAAATCTTCTGTAAATTCAAACGAATATCATTATCAGAATTACCAACATCTAACATTCACCTTAATATGACTAAAGCCTAAATTCTTAATAGCAAACTCACTTTTCACACATTTCCAGACTTTTAATAAAACATATACTGTACTTTTACATCAAAATATAGCGGGTAATTTGTGCAAGTCCTTAATTTACTGTTTGCCTTGCTGTCAATGGTTTCCTCTGTTCGATTCTTAAAAAAGTTCCATGTAAAACAATGTTTATTTCACAAAGTTCCACAAAGTATTCTTGTAACAAAGTGTTTGAACTACAAAGTTCGTGGGAGATATCTTGTTCCAAATTGTCTTTACATGAATCCAGAAATCGCTGATAAAGTTCTTTCAGGTAATAAAAAGTTTTGCACTTACTTGTTGCTGAAAAGGGATACTGATCGGTCTAACCTTGACCTCTTTCTCTTTTGCAGGTCGATTGCAGTGGACAGAAGAGGGGCTGAGGCAAGAAGTAGCCGGAAACCAGAAGAAGGATGAGCCAGACGCCGCGCCCGTTGAAGTCAATGAAGGTCTGGAGAGAGCAGGAGTGCCAGAGCCAAAGGATCTGTTCTCAGATAAGTAGGAGGTAGACGAGCACAAGCACTGGGTGAGGCTCAGGGGCTGCCTTTTATAGACAGGGCTGGGTGTGGTTCGAAGAGCTGGGTGTGGTTCGAAGAACTGGGTGTAGTTCTCACAAGCAGGTGTGCAGAGCTTTAGTTATTATAATAATGAGTTGAAGTAACACATGGCCTAGGGAGAAGTGTTCTAAATAAGCCTTAGTTAAAGCAAGGTCCAATGTTTTCTAAATAAGCCTTGGTAAAAGCAAGGTCCAATGTGCAAACAAGACAGCAATGTCCAAACGTGTGAATACATTGAGCAACATACACAGAAGTCTTAGGGAGGGGCTGAGATAACAAGAAACGCTTTCAGTTGTATGTTTAAAGAGAGCTATTACAGAGACCACTAGTGCAATGAGAGGGGGCATGCTCTTTGCTGTGCACAAACCCTAACAGTCGCCCCCCTCGAAGGCCCTACTACTGGACGGGGTTTCCATGGATTTATTAGATAAAAGTGTCTAATCAACAGTGGGGCATGTACATAGGACGCTGGTTCCCATGAATTCTTAGTTTTGTCATATCCTTTCCATTCTACTAAATAAAACAGAGGTCCATGAATTCTTTTTGCGTCTTTTATGCTTTTCACTTCATATTCTAGATTTCCCTTAATTGGTATGGGTGAAGGTGGTGGTTTGAGTCGGGTATTTGGGTTGTACGGCCTAAGCAAGGACACATGGAATGTAGCATGTACTGGGTATTCTTTTGGTATGTCCAATTTTACTGTTACCGGGTTTACTATGGCAGTTATACTAAAGGGTCCAATTAAATGTGATTGCAGCTTTCGGGATCCCTCTATATTTACGTTCTTTGTGGAGAGCCATACTTTGTTACTGATTTTATACATTGGGGCCTCAGATCTGTGTTTGTCTGCTTGTCTTTTCATGCTTTCTTTGTACTTTAATAAATGTTTCCTGGCCTTGTCTTGTATGTCACCTAATCTCGTTAGTCTATCTGTTACTGTAGGCAACAGGGAATCTTCTAATAAAATGGGTATAGCTCTCAGATGATACCCCTGTATGAAATAGAATGGTGAGCAAAGTAGAGCTACATGCTCAGTATTAATATAAACAAACTCCGCTACAGGGCGAGCTTCCAACCATTCACTAGAATAATCAGCCAATAAACAATGTAGCGTTTGAAGTAAGGTTTGGTTCAGTCGTTCAGTTTGTCCAACTGTTTATGGATGGAAAGCAGTGGATAATGCCACATCTATTTTCAGTTTTTCGCATAGTTTTTTCCAAAAATCTCGAGTTGAACTGGCTACCTCGGTCTGACACCTCTTTACTTGGCAACCATGTAAACGCACAATTTTGTTATAAAAATATCGGCAAATTCTGCCGCAGTTGGCAATTTCTGTAATGGTACAAAATGTGCCATTTTAGACAAAATATCCACTATCACTAATACTGTTGTGAAGGATTTTACTGGTGGTAAACCTACAATAAAGTCTACACTCACAGTGTGACAAGGTTATTTGAGTGATGGCATTGATATTAACAAACCGTCAGGGGCCTTATGAGAAGATTTATGTCTTGCACAAACTGGACAGGTAGTGACAAATTGCTTAATGTCCTTACTCATATTGTCCCACCAAAAGTGTTTTTGCACATTTTCCAGGGTTTTTACCCAGCCAGGATGACCTTCCAACGGTCAGGCGTGATGCCAAATTATCTCCTGTGTTTGTAATTCTGTGGTGGGCACTAGCAGCATGTTGTCGTGATACAATAAACCTCGTTGTATTGAGTTATGGGAATCCTTTGACCAATCTTGAGGTGCCATTTGCATGTGTGCATTATATAGATCTGTGATGAAATCCTTCTGTTGTACTGGTGCCAAAGGTTTTTGGGGAGGAATAATGTGTTCTCCTATTTTGCCTTGTTTCATGTCTGGGGTATGTCCATATCTAGATAACACATCAGATTGAATTTGTTGTGCACCTGGTCTATAGGTTATAACGAAGTCAAATGTACCTAAAAAAAATTAACCAGCGCATCTGACGTGGAGTTAATGCTTTTAGTGATCCAAAGAACTATAGGTTCTTATGGTCAGAAAAGATGGTAACAGGGTACTTGGCTCCTATTAAATGGTGCCTCCATTCAGAAAAGGCTACTTTGATAGCTAATAGTTCTCTTTCAGCCACAGTGTAATTTTGTTCAGCTGGTAATAACTTTTTGGAATAGAAGGCTATAGGATGTAATTGGCCATCTTCTGCATCTCGTTGAGAGAGAACTACTCCTAAAGCTACTTGTGAAGCATCCGCTTCGACAAAAAATGACAAGTCAGGATCAGGATGTTTCAGAATTGGGGGTGAAGTGAACTCTTGTTTCAGGAGTTGAAAGGCGTGAGCCACCTCATCAGACCAAAGAAATCGTTGCCCTTTCAGCAACAAGGTGGTTATTGGGGCCGCAATGTCTGCAAAATGAGAAATAAACCTCCTATAAAAATTGGCAAAACCCAGAAATTTCTGAAAATCCTTCACGGATGATGGTTCTGGCCAATCAGTAATAGCACTAATTTTCTTTTCATCCATAATTATTCCTTTAGGTGACAGGCAGCATCCTAAAAAGTCCACTTTGCTAACATTAAAAGTACATTTTTCTAATTTGGCACTGAGATGATTTTCTTTTAACTTTTATAATACTGCACAAACATGTTGGATATGTTCTTCCGGGTTCTTAGAGTAAATGAGGATGTTGTCTATGTATACTATGACACAAACGTCCAGGAATTTGTGTAGGACCTCATTTATAAAGAATTGAAAGGCCGCAGGGGCATTACACAACCCAAAGGGCATTACTGTGTACTCAAATAGACCAAACTTTGTCTTGAAAGCTGTCTTCCAGTCATTCCCCTCTTTTATTTGGACCAGGTGGTAAGATCTAGTTTAGTGTATACAGTAGAATGTCTTAATTGATCCAACATCACAGGTATTAGAGGAAGAGGATATTTATTTTTTATTGTAGCCTTATTTAGTTCTCTACAGTCGATATACGCGCGCAGAGATTTATCCGGCTTCGGGATAAAAAAAAGTGGAGATGACACCAGAGATGTGGAATGTCGGATGAACCCAGACTGTTCTCAGGTAAGTGGGAGGTAGACGAGCACAAGCACAGGGTGAGGCTCAAGGGCTGTCTTTTATAGACAGGGCTGGGTGTGATTCGAAGAGCTGGGTGTGGTTCGAAGAACTGGGTGTGGTTCTCACAAGCAGGTGTGCAGGGCTTCAGTTATTATGCTAATGAGTTGAAGCAACACATGGCCTAGGGAGGAGTGTTCTAAATAAGCCTTGGTAAAAGCAAGGTCCAATGTTTTCTAAATAAGCCTTGGTAAAAGCAAGGTTCAATGTGCAAACAAGACAGCAATGTCCAAACTTGTGAATACATTGAGCAACATACACAGAAGTCTTTGGGAGGGGCTGAGATAACAAGAAAGGCTTTCAGTAGTATGTTTAAAGATAGCTATTACAGAGGCCACCAGTGCAATGAGAGGGGACATGCTCTTTGCTGTGCACAAACCCTAACAAAAACATTTCAACACTATGGAAAACTAAAAATGTATAAACATGTAATTTTTTTAAATCAAAATAAATAAATGTACACACATGCTTTAAAAGAATTTGAGATGCCCCTTCTCACAAAAATAAAAATATATAATTACACGAGAAGAGGCTCACCTTTCAGAGGAGTTCTGAGGGCAGTTCCGCCCACACGGCTTGCCGCTCCCGCTCCGCGGGAGCCGCTGCGCACAGGAGTGCGTGTGTCATCACCAGCACCTGGACACTGGAAGCAGAGGCAGGGGTAAGAGGAAAGGCGTGGGCTGCGAGTGTGCAGGGACTCCGTTATCCAGGAGTCCCTGCGAAGACCACGGATTAACATCCGGTCCGCTCTCCCCGCCGGCCCTCCCCCCGCCCATCTGACAGTTTAAAGGGCGCTTTCACCACCATTCCAGTGGGACGCTGTTTGTTGCACGAGAAGAGGCTCACCTTTCAGAGGAGTTCTGAGGGCAGTTCCGCCCACACGGCTTGCCGCTCCCGCTCCGCGGGAGCCGCTGCGCACAGGAGTGCGTGTGTCATCACCAGCACCTGGACACTGGAAGCAGAGGCAGGGGTAAGAGGAAAGGCGTGGGCTGCGAGTGTGCAGGGACTCCGTTATCCAGGAGTCCCTGCGAAGACCACGGATTAACATCCGGTCCGCTCTCCCCGCCGGCCCTCCCCCCGCCCATCTGACAGTTTAAAGGGCGCTTTCACCACCATTCCAGTGGGACGCTGTTTGTTGCACGAGAAGAGGCTCACCTTTCAGAGGAGTTCTGAGGGCAGTTCCGCCCACACGGCTTGCCGCTCCCGCTCCGCGGGAGCCGCTGCGCACAGGAGTGCGTGTGTCATCACCAGCACCTGGACACTGGAAGCAGAGGCAGGGGTAAGAGGAAAGGCGTGGGCTGCGAGTGTGCAGGGACTCCGTTATCCAGGAGTCCCTGCGAAGACCACGGATTAACATCCGGTCCGCTCTCCCCGCCGGCCCTCCCCCCGCCCATCTGACAGTTTAAAGGGCGCTTTCACCACCATTCCAGTGGGACGCTGTTTGTTGCACGAGAAGAGGCTCACCTTTCAGAGGAGTTCTGAGGGCAGTTCCGCCCACACGGCTTGCCGCTCCCGCTCCGCGGGAGCCGCTGCGCACAGGAGTGCGTGTGTCATCACCAGCACCTGGACACTGGAAGCAGAGGCAGGGGTAAGAGGAAAGGCGTGGGCTGCGAGTGTGCAGGGACTCCGTTATCCAGGAGTCCCTGCGAAGACCACGGATTAACATCCGGTCCGCTCTCCCCGCCGGCCCTCCCCCCACCCCTTCCGCCCCACACGGCCACTATATTTTGGCTCGACTCTCCCGCAGCGCGGGACGCAGCACGGGCGAAGACAGGGCTAAGACTGGGCCGTTTGAGGCCGTTAGAGGACGGCAGAGGACTGGACTGGCCCACTCTCTATCGTTTTTTTCCTCTAGATTTTCATCTACTTGCTCCACACGAAATGAGTACTAGAGCAACCCGGAGTAAGACCTCCAAGGCTGCCCCACAAAAGAATGGCCCTATGGATGACTTTATCACCCGCACTCACATTGCCATTGACAATGAAATATCTAAATTGCAAACCCGGGTGTCCTTAGAACTAGATGCTGCTAGACGCCTGTCGCAAGTGATAGCGCACTCAAAAAAATCCTCTCTAGGCCACATAGCCACTGCGGTTACGCCAGAACGCCCTATTGTCCCTAAAGGCATAGTCACCCAGGCTGTTGTTCACCAGATCTCATCTAACTCCATTCCCTCCCCATCGCCAGAGCAATATACTAACGTAGAAGAAGCCAATCCCTTACCTGTGTCTACACTTTGTGCCCAGACTACGATCCCTAACCCCCAGTTACCCTCAATCCTTACTACTAGCAAACCACCTAAAAGGAAGCGTCGAGCAGGCACTGCTTATGCACGCAAAAAGGCGAAAATTGTGCCTCCCCAAAACCTAAACTTAACGAGAGACCAAGTACCTAACGTGCCATCGAATGTCTCCCAAGGAGAAAGTATGGGGTCACAAACACCTAGGGAGGGTGGTATAGTGGTTCCAGAAGCTATCTCAAAGAGTATGGTCCAAGAGACTGAGGCCTTGCAGACCGAAGGGTTAGGCAATAATGATAGGGCATTTATAGAATTGGTTTGGACAACTTTAAAGAAACTTCTTTCCCCTCTCGACCTTAGACTCTCGAGAATAGAGAATAACTTGCTCGAGATGGAAAAAAGTATTATCGCTCTGGCAACTCTCGGCTTGAAAACCCTTGAAAATCAGGGGCAGCTTGCCCCGGACATTACACGTCCACTCTCTCCAACTCAATCGCAGGATGTTCCTCCTCGTAACCCTTCCACACCATGTCAGGGTAACCCGCCCCCAGCACCACCCCCTTCCCGACCGATACCCAAGCCAAGGTCGGTGGCAGTGAATCAAATCCCTCCTGCCACCAAATCCAAAGCATCTCAACGACCTACAGAGCCCAATTCATGTAAGCCCAAATCTGATGCCCAGCCCAAATTCGCCTCTGGTACTGCACAGGACCCCTCAGCGAAGGAGAATTTCAAAGGGGGATTTATTGATCTTCCCCCTGAGGCCAACGACTATGTGGTGGTCCTAACGGGCGTCCCTCAAATTGGTGCAGACCAATATGAGAACCACTGGTCATTAAAAAATAAAATAATGTATTGGCTAAACAATAATAGACCCATTCCCAATGGCCAGAAAAGCAGAGTACTGATGGTCCGCAGAACTCGCTGGGTGGGCCCCACAAAGAAATCTAGCCCAGGGGATTGCATTGTGGTGACCTTCGAGGACCCGCATACGGCACAATTTATCTGCTCCTGGCCTGGTCCTGAAGGGTCCCCCGTAATACCTAGACCCCTGTCTTTCTTTTACCCACCCCGCTTCCAACATATCCCAGTGGATAATTGGTCCATAGTCCAACACCAACCCTGGAAAAGCCATCCTAAGGTCCTCAACCTCCAGCCACTTTGGAATGGCTTTCCCACTTCAAATAGATATGGTGGCTTGGAGGAGGTGGATTGACTCTTTAGCCAACGTTTCCAGCAGAACTCCAACAAATCAAAAGAATTGTTCGCCGGAAGCCCACTAGAGCATGCACCCCCGGATCCCGTAGTGGGCCTAGTGGGATATACCAATAGTCTGGACATTGAGGTAGGGCTGATACCCTTTGGCACTTCCGTCTTTCATACTCCGGAAGGTAACACAGTTCCATCCTTTACGACTCTCCAACCACTGAGCCTAGGGAGTGCTGCAGAGGTGAATGGGGTTGATCCACCTAAGACTCCCCCTTTGCAGTATCCCAAACCTAGACCAAATGTCTACGGAGATGTTGTATTTGAAGCTGCTCCGCCCATCCTTGCCTCTCTACAGCACACCTCTGATCCAGCGGTAATAAAGGTCCTGAGTTGGAATGTGGCTGGGCTCGATCGTAACCTTGATGATCCAGATTGGACTGCATTCCTAGAACCATACAACATCTGCCTTTTTCAGGAAACTTGGTGCCAAGAACCAAAGCACAGAGTGGGGTTCACGACCTACTTTGTTCCAGCCGTACAGCTTCCTGGATCCAAAGGTCGTCCATCAGGCGGTCTATTGATTTGGATCAGTATCGCCCTAAGGCTGGGTGTCACCCAAAGGTTTACTAAATCCCTTGACCTACAATGGCTATCATTGCATTGCAAAGGAGGGAGGTCCTTTGAAATATTCAACATCTATTTGAGGGGCACTAATGGAGGGTCTTCAAGATTATCATCTACAGGCCTAAGTAACGAATTAGCCTCTTGTAATATTGATTCTTATGTCCTGCTGGCGGGTGATTTTAACTGTTGCTTTGAGCCATTGTCTAGGGACGACATTCTGGATACCTTCGAAGAGGACTCCAAGAGAGGTATCCCCATTCTATCTATCGATCCGATCCCCAAATGGACTCAAAGTGCAATAGAAATCAATGCCCTTTGTCTGGAACATAACCTAAGATCAGTCAACGGTCGCTCTAAATCTGACCCCAATGGAGCCCATACTTATAACAGAATTGGACGGACCTCAAGAATTGATTTTATTATGCTTAATTTTAATTTGTGGGCTTTTCACCAAGACATGGAGGTTATTTCATCTAGCGATAGTGACCATAACCCACTCTCGATTTTGATCACTAGCCCATGGAAAGAGAGGACCTTTGCTAGCTCAGAGCATAAGTGGAAAACCTCCCGCGAAATCGTTCCCTCTAACTGTAGTAGGCGCTTGAAGTGGGCAAGAGTCTCGGCGGACGAAGAGAGGCTATCACAAGCGGCGTCTATTTTGCTAGAGGCTGATTCCAGGCTGGACGCATTGATCCCCACAGACGGAAGGACCTTGCCCCTGTTTGTAAAGACAATAGAGGCTTTGAGTGATCTTTTCCTTATTTCCCAGACTAACTCCAAGGTTGCCCGGAATGGTGCTTACTCGTCCAAGTCATCATGGTACTCCTCGAAATGCCGAGAAGCAAAGGGGGCCCTTATCTCGGCAGTAAAAAACGAGGATCCTGTCAAAGTAAGGGCTGCAAGGAAGATCTACAAAAAAACCATAACAGCAGCAAAAGAAGCATACGATCTAAACTTCTGGCGGGATCTGGCCGAAGCAAGTAAAAAGAAAAATGCCAAGGAGTTTTGGGACTTACTAAGAGCCAGGGAAAAGCCCATTGATCACCAAATAACCTGCAACATCTCCGGTGCCGCATGGTTTGACCACTTCTTCAAGTTGTACTCGATTCCACTGGGGGTTGGTGATCATACTTTGGCTCCTTCGCCTCGCCCTACAATAGTCCCTATGAGCAGTGGTGGCCTTTTTTCCAAACAGGAGGTAGAACTGGCAATTAAGGGCATTGTTTCCAACAAAGCTGCAGGCCCTGACGGAATCCCGGGCGATCTTCTAAAAGCCTACCCGGCGTGGTGGAGCGGATTGATCACTTCCCTTCTAAATGAGGCCCTGCGAGGAGGCGCTTTTCCTGACTCCTGGAGGGGAGCGGAAGTGGTCCCCATCTTTAAGAAAGGCTCCAGAGACGACCCGGTGAATTACCGCCCTATTAGCCTGCTGGACTCTACCCAAAAAGTGGCGGGCAAAGTTGTCCTAAATAGGATATTACTCTGGGCTGAAGAAAACCAGATACTGTCCAACCTTCAAGCAGGTTTCCGGAAGGGGACTGGCACTATTGAACAGACATTTCGCCTCCTTATTCTCTACTGGAAAGTGGTGGTGTTGGGAGGGGGGAGTTTGTATTTGGTCTTTATCGACCTACGTACAGCTTTTGATCTGGTCCCGCGAGCATCACTCTGGAACACTCTCAATGAGTTAGGCTTACCACCTTATCTACTAACCTTATTGAGAAAATTCCACGATAGCAATTTTGCCCAAATTAGATGGGGTTCACAAGGCGAAAAAACATCCCGCATCCCGGTCAACAGGGGCGTCCGCCAGGGTTGTGTACTTGCCCCCACTCTGTTTTCTCTTTATGTTAACGGAGTGGTGGAGCACCTTTTACGAGATCCATCTGATGCTCCGACCCTGGCGGGGAAAAAAATCCCAACGCTCCTGTTTGCGGATGACACCCTCCTAATTTCTAAGACACCAGTGGGTATTCAAAAATTGCTATCCAGCTTTAAATCTTTCTGTGATGACAAAGGGCTGGCCATTAACATAGCAAAGACCAAATTTCTTGTGCTTAATCCCCCAAGAAAAGCAATCGCTACCCCTGTCCTTGACTCTGTGCACCTAGAGAGAGTCAAGGAATTTGACTACTTGGGTATTCGGTTATCCGATTCCATGAGTTGGAGGTCACATCATCAGAAGGTGTTTCTTGCTCACAAGAGGGTAGCTGGAGCCCTGCTCAAACAACAGCGAGCTTCGCCACTGAAACCCATTGGGGCTGTTCTAGACATTTATAGGGCAAGGGTTGTAAGCGCAGCACTATACGGCGCGGAACTGTGGGGCTCACAGAAGATCGATACTCTTGCCTCCCTAGATAACAACTTTCATAAAGACCTCTTGAGGCTGCCCCACAGTACCCCTACAATTCCTATTATGCTTGATACCGGTTCACGACCGGTATGTGATCAAGCAAAACTACGCCCGCTTTTATTATGGTCTAGAATTCGGAATGTCCCAGAACTCAAAAGCTATGCAGAGGCCCTGGACGATCTCTTGTCCCATATAGGATGCCATAAGATCGCGTGGCTTAGAGATGTTAAATCCCTCCTCTTTAAATTGGGGTTAGGAGATCATTGGGTTAGTAAAACCTCACCCCCAAAACAAGCAATAAAAAAAGCCTTCTGGTCGTGGTTAGACAATGAAATGCTGTGCAATTCTAATCACTGCAAAACTGTTGTCCAGTTTTTGCTAATCAAAGAGCTTCCTTTTAGGGAACCCTATCTGGACTCCATTCATAACTCTGGAGACAGAGCACTGTATATAAAATTCAGGTTAGGCGTTCTCCCTCTTTGCCAATTTACCTCATCCTGGAAACCGCCCCTGCAGACGGTGCCATATTGTCCCTTTTGCGAATCCAGGGTCGAAACTGTTGCGCATATGTTGTTTGAATGTAAAACCTACGCTGCACCCAGGAAAATGTGGCTAAAACCACTATGTAAGACCCTGGGAACAAGATCGCATGTAGAAGCCCAACGCATATTGTGCACTGATTCACGACCCTTTTTCGCCTGCTGTTTGGCAAAATTTTTAGGCTGGGCCTGGCGGTTACGTACTGCAAAAAAACTGTTGTTACAGTAGTATGCTTTTATCTCTTCTTCTCCCCTGCATAAAGAATCCCGTATGATTATTTTGATTGTTTTTATCGCATCATAAGTAAAAATTGCACTGTATTGTATGTACTGTATTGTTTTTACTCGTTATAAAATGCAGCTTTTATGATATGTTTTTTTATCGAAATAAAGCTTATTCATTCATTCATAATTATAACATTCTAAATTGCAATATAAAATTAACCAATTTAAAAATTCGAAATCATCGAAATTAGAAAAATATATAATAATACTAAATAAAATTGAAAAAAAACCAATAGCAAATGATGTAAAAATGAATGTACAAATAATTAACCTATCATATATTTACCTAAATATTTTTTAATTAAAGAAAAATATAAAATACTTAATACAATTTACATCAAAATGTTAGCACCCCAAAATAACCTTGAAGTTTTCAAAAATTAAAAATTGTATTTTAAAAAAAAATATTTATAGCTTTCAATATTTTTCTATTAAAATGTATTTTTAACCAACATACTTAAATTACTCCCTCCCTTATCCTCTATAAGCCCAAAATCCCACACCCAAATTTTTTGCATAAAATAAAAAAATAACACATTTTAAATACTTATTTTTAAATTACTCCCCACCCTTATCACCCATAAACCCAACATACCGCTCCCAAAACATTACATAAATTGTAAAATTATACAAAACTTTAAACAAATATTTTTAAAATACTCCCCACCCTTATCCCCTATAACCCAACATCCCGCTCTTAAAAGTAAATGAAAATACACAAGAACAAACATTTGAACATGAAAAACTAAATTAAAACATAAAATAACTACTACCAAATTAAATAAAAAAAATTAAACAAAAAGAAAAAAATACAGTCAATATTATTCACAACAATATATTTGCCATCCATATTTACAAAATCGATATTTCTACAATACATTTTTTGTTTTTAACACAGAAAATACTTACCTCAATATTTACTTCCATCAATATACTTGACTCGATACTCATGCAATTCGATATGTCAACGTCAATATTCTGTCTCTGCACCTGTTGGAGCACAGGGATTGTGAATGAAGAACCTGTAAGATGTTATGAATGTTATTTTTTAACAGCACAGCGACATATAAATACCTGTAAAGGGACTGCACAAATATTTCAAAATATATCAGAAGTTTTAAAAGCATAAATGAAAAACTTTTTTGTAATTCTGAACTGTGATGGAAACATTTTTAATAGGATCAAAACAAGTCAAGACACTTTAGTTAAATGATGAGCAATTTATAATTATTCACTGAAACCAGTTTTCCACACATTCTCGTTAATGAACTCTATAGAGTTTTATCAGTAAAACTGTGTCAGTGCAAATTTAGTGGCCATTCAAATGAAAAATGTGTTTCTATGAAATGACAGTGAACCACTAGAACATATTTGTAACAGTGCACTCCTAACAGATACTTCATCTCTGTATATTGTATGCGCGGTTGCAAAGTTTCTTGCCAGTGCTTGGTTTATACGCACAAGGCTGCTAAATGAAAACAAAAATTAGATCATGACTCAACTTTTAACTTATATGTATTTTACTGTGATTGCACTTTACCCCTTGTAACTATCCTTTTTTAAATTGTAAATAGCTTTTTATCGTTTTTTTATGCTAAGAAATAGCTCGAATATTAATTATAAGTAACATTTTATGTCTGGAAATGTTTGTACTTTTATGATATGAATATATCGAAAAAAGTATTATCATCATATTTGTAACAGTGCACTCCAAAATGCACAATTCGCTTCATACCACATCCATATCACTCTCCCACTAAATGGGTGTGGCATATTTACTAAACTTGTTCTTTATGTGATGCTTGTATTGTTCACAATCCCTATGCATTGGGCAATGTAACATTGATGACAGAACCTCCACTCTGAAATCTGTTCAAGTACCAATGGAGCAGGCCCTGAGTGCAACCCTCTTCTGGCAGGCAGCTCCTTTTGTGCAAGACCTTTGGCAGTCCTTAACAATTGTGAGGTGCAAGGCCTTTCTAAACCCTTACTGGTAGCTAACCTCAGCCATGTATGGCCTTTTGCCAAGCACAGTGGGGGCTGAGTACAGGTTTGGCTCTGCTCTCAACCCACAACTGGTAGCCTTGTGTTATCAATGCTTGAAAGTCCTTAACAGCTGTGTCCTGTAGTCAGGCACTTGCAATATTGTCTCTCTTACCTGTATGTTTTTTTTCCTCAGTGGAAAAGTCAAAAATTAAAACCAATTTGTGAATTATTCACAAAATGGTTTTCAAATCCAGCATATAAAATAGCTGCTCACTTGAAAAGGATTGCTTTTTGATTTCAGAATCTCATATGGATTTCTATGTTTTTGCCTAGTTTAATCTGTGAGTTTTTATATGCCATTGGATACGCATCAGTACTCCAGTGAGGTCAGACACCTCTGAGATTGGCCTCCCATGACTGTAGGATCTGTTATTCCACAGCACAAAAAAAGCACAGTGGACTCGATCCACAATTTTCAAGATGGCAGAATAAACATTTCAGAGTGCTCCACAAACCAATCACATTTGTCAAAAACTTAAATATGTGATTGACGGAGTTGCAAATCCGATTCGTGTTTTTAAATGGCACAGATATAAAATGTGTAAACCTTTCAAGGCCCTCTAGCACCTTATTAAATGTTCACATCTGATTAATGCATTTACATCAAACCAACAAAAGCACATTTTATGAGTAAAGGTTTACTTTCATGCCAGTGTAAATCTATTGCAAAAACAACAGTTGATGGACACAAAGCAGCACAATGTCATACATTCACCCCAGTACAGAGATCTGGGCCTAAATCCATCGTTTTTTTGCTCACCATGCCATTCAAGTTTGGACCCAGCCATATGCAAATCAGTCTTGACCCTGTGCCTCATGGAAACAGTCCAGCCCGAACTGCCAAGCCAGGTCCTCCCTGGACTGGAAACAAGCATCCTAGGACTGATTTTGATGGTTCCATAATGATGGATTAAACACAGATCTGTGACTGGGGGTGAATGTTTTGCCTTTGTGCAACATTCCGTCCATCATATTGTGTGTATGGCTTGAGTGTAATTCTGTTGAGCGGTTTTGGTTCTAGACACAAGCAAAATTTCCTATGGGAGCTAAAAAGGGAATACACTTATTTTTATGCCAACCCCCTTAGCTTTTTTCCCCTGCATGGATCTCCATAAAAAGTGGCATGCTGAACCTTAGCTGACTGAGCAAAATGATTCCCATATTTGGTGCACATCAACAGGGACAAACGTTATAGGCAAATCTTTGAATGGGTTTTTCAATCCATAGTGAGGGCTAACCTTAACTACACAGTGGCGAAGAGATATCAAACAGTTAATTTTTTATTGGCAATTATCAGTGTTTGCCAAGATTCTTCAACCTTAAGTTTGAAAGCATTGTGGTACAACACAGGCAATGCACTGCCACAGAATCTGTGGGTTTTTAAGTGTATTATATGTTTTGTTTCATTTGTATAGCGCTTCGTATCTCTCTTGGGGTAAAGAAGTGCACCAATTTTCATAAGATGCCTGTGTGGCTTGTCAGGCTGCATTTTTGAAAAAGGATTTAGTTGTGGGTAGACTTACATAGTCGGTGTTGAGTGAGGTATGCAATATTTGTAGAAGTGTTCTAAACAAGGTTTGGTGGCATCCCTGCACATAGGCATGAAGAGTATAGTACTTTGAGAATAGGGACAGTCGTGCTCAGTGATACCTACACTTTTATTTAAAAAATAATTATATAATGATAGTTATGTAAATGAGAAGAGCCAAGCTATTAATAGTCTGCAGAATTCAGTCAGTCAGTCAGTAATAGCTATATCCGGTCAATACAGCCATAAAATAATAGCAGCATTAAACATACAGTTAAATCATGAAACTGTGAAGTCAATATTATCATGAAAACAATACAGATCGAATAACAGAGTTCGTTTTCACAGAAAGCAGCAATAGATGTACTTTTAAACCATTTAAAAACAGATAAGAATATAAAAGACAATCCACAGGTATCAAATTGTCAGTGTCATAAAATCTCATCTAATCTTGATAGAATAACAGATAAAGCCAATAGTTACGTGACACACAATTTCAGAAGTCAGGCACTGCAAAAGTTTAAGGCCTTGGCGGCCGATTTACAATTAGATGAGACTGAAATGGGATTTAAAAATGTTATTCAAGGAATGGTATCAAAAGCTGCAAAAAAACATAAAGTGCGTAGTAGATTGCTGGCTGATCTTATCACAAAATCTATTACAAAACAATGGATTACCCAAAAATAACCCGCAGGACCTGGGTAACTTGCAATACATAAAAAATGGTACAATCGGAGAGACCATAAAAAAAAGGAAAAGACCAGTTACCTTCCCCAACTTTTCATTTATCGATCACAACCTCCTCTGCTCTGAGGAAGGGAGTAAAATATTGCTTCTGTCAACATGGGAGAGCATTTGTAACAATTTCAACTCTGATAAGAGTTGATATTGTTACATATGCTTTGTTGTATTGACAGAAGCAATATTTTACTCCCATTAATATCGACTCTGATAAGACTCCAGCTCCGGTCATTCAATTCCACAAAGTGCCCAAGTCCATGAGGTGAAATGCACTGGACAAGTCCGTGAAGGCTAGATGGAATAGACCTCCCTTGGCCTTAACGAACATCCGCGTGATCAGAGCAGTTTGAGGGATTGATCTGTCACAACCACGGATGGTCTGAAATCATACGCACTTCGGAGCGGAAGCCCCTCTCTTCTGCCTATTCCTCCAGCTTCTCGAATATCACTCTACCAAGAATTTTGACAGAGGAGTCCAGCAATGAAATCCGGCACTAACATGCTAGATCTCCTTTGTCGTCCTTCTGGATAATCAGTGCTGTAGTAGACTTTTTAACAAGAGTTTGGAATTTCAGCATGGAAAAGACAAAGGAAAACATTAGTAAACAAGGGGGCCCAAAAAGGAATGTTATGTCTAAAACATCGATGGGGACCCTGTCGGGTCTGCAGGCCTTGCCTCGGGTGCTCCTTAAGAAAGCGGAGGATAATTCATTCACATCTATGGGAAACATGGGAACAGTACCAACAGGCTCAATGGGATCAGAATGGTTCTTACTAGATGGAGTGGTATTTAAAGGACCTAGAGCAGAGGATTCAGAGGGAGTGTCCTAAAAAATGCAGGTAGAATGGAACAGCCAGTCTCCTGGGGAGACATGACAGGTAATATTCGGAGCGCTATAATCTGAAAAATAAGAGGGATTAACCATGTCCCAAAATGCCGTTGCATCTCTAGGTTTAGCAGCTTAGCTAGTAGGTCTTCCCAGGCCTTATATCTTCCCTGCAGAATTGAAGATGGTTATAGCAGTATTTGAGTTCCATATCTAAGCCATTTGAACTGTGAAGGAGTTTTTACCAGTGTATGATTTTTTGAAGGTACAATTGATTGTGAGTTTTTGAAGGAATGTTTGGACGAGAATGGAGACAAGCTGGAACATCAAGATCTATTTTGCTGTTAGGTTATAAGATTATTCTCAAGGAAAACAGATTGGGAGCCATGAATGGCACAAGGAGCTAAGCAAACACATACAGCCATTGTAGAGACTGAAAGGCAGATTAACTAAATGTGCTTAGCTTCCAAATTACAGGGGATGGAGGGAGGTCAAATTTATACACAACTGTAAAAGTCTACAAAAAAGAGAAGTAGGTTCATTATAGTACATATCCTTTGTATAAAGCCCAAATAAGGGATCATTTGAAAGTTCTCTTAGTAGAAGTATTGAATCTTCATTCCTGGATAGTTTGATATTGTCCTATGTCACAACCAATCCTGATTCTGGACTCTGATAAGGGCAGAATCTAGTCGGGATGTCAAAGAGAGGGTTTTTTTTCTTTTATGAAGGGTGAATTGTATGTTGGCACCTGAGTAATTGGTACAGGTCAGTACAGATGAAAACATGAATGCTCTTTAACACCTTGGCTGCTAGGGAGATTTTTCTCCTGTGCTGACATTCTATGAATCCTATTGTTCATGACGAGCTCAGCTCGTCATGAGCACAGCTCAACCGTGCCTCATGACGAGCTGAGCTCGTCATGAGCATCGAAGGGGTTAAATGTTTCATTCCTGAGTAATCAGTGAAGAAGTGGGTCAACCCCACAGATATTTATAAATGGACTTTTGCCAAACAATATTTGGTTTAGGAAAGTATGAACCTTTATCTATTGCATACAGTTATAATTGGCTTTAAATCAAAACAGTACATAAAATTCAGGGTTCTGTGCGTTGCATAGAAGGCTAATCATGTTTTCCCTCTTGGTATTGTTGAATCAGGCTCCATAAAACATCTAGGATCCAAACCTCTGCAGCACAGCAGATCCTTAACTGATGCTTTCAAAATAGGGGCAGGTAAACTTAGGAGGGTAGCTACTAAGGGTCTGAATCCGATGCAGTTAAGAAGGCCTCCTAATGGCATTTGGTCCTTCCAAAGCAGATCACGAACATTTCTTTCTGACCAACTCAGAAAGGTTTCCAACTGACTGTGTATGATGCTAATTAGGCGTTAGGAAAAACCCAATCCGAACCCGACGGCAATTGGAATGACCGAGTCAAACGGAGCAGAATCGTACGTCTCAATGGACCGAGTTTCCGAACGACCTAGTATGATGCTGGATTTGGACAGCCTTTCCGAATTTTGCCGTCTGACTAGAATCGGCAGTCAGAATCAGACTTCGGGGGTCCATAGCGGGCCTCCCTGCACCCAGAGTCTTCTTAATCAGGCCTGTGGAGGTACCCCTGGGTCCCTCCTTACCAGCCATGCACAGTGTGGCAGACACCAAGTGGGCCCACCATAGGGGGCTCCGATTTTCCCCAGCCACCCCTTTCTTCAATGGAAGCCTAAGCATTTGGTTAGAACATACGGCTTCCATTTAAGTCAATGGGAGTCCGACCGAATTGTATCTGGAAGCATCCTGATGCATCATACTCGGCCGGTCGGATTCTCCTTATCTGAGCCGGATGGAAACCATTCCTTCCCAAACCCATTTGGCCAGGAAGCTTTCAAAACCACATCAGAATCTTGCACTTAGTGTAGCAGATTTGAGCCTTCTGAAACAACTGCCTTCATATATGTGGTGCCTTAAAAGTAGGCCTGGGCGAACTTTTAATTATACAAGAGTAATTAGAGTAATTTCATGGCATTGCTCTTGTGATGGGAAGTTACCAAAATTACGTGATTACTTCAGCAGAAGCAAATGAACAACAAACTAAGAATGAGCAAGTGTACACTGGCTACTGCTGTTCATGTCCTGTAGCATTTAGTGCTATTTTCATAGCACAACATGCATCCTCTGTCCCACTCTGGATGTGAGGGTGCATTTTGCACTAAGAAAATAGAGCTGCTGGAATATGCTTCTCACATATTTACTCACAATTAAGAGTAATTTTGCCGTAATTATGAGTAATTACGCTAGAGAAGATTACACCAGTTATGCCCACACCTACTAAAACATTTTCTCATTTTAAATTTGAATTAAAGACGTCATTATTAGATCTGTCAACTAAATAGCTTCCTGTAATTTGTGGTTTGTGAAAAAAAGACTATACTGTCAATAGATTTGTATTATTTTTTACAGTCTACCTTTATGCAGTGGAGGGTTTTATGTTTTAATGTATTTTTAGTTACTTTATTTTATGTATTTTTGCTCATATTGTTTCTTTCTATAACATGCCTCCAGACCAACAACATCCACTCACACATGAAATCACTATTTTCGCTTCTATAATCCAGGGCCTGTATAGCAAACATGTTGAACTACATGGCCATTTCAGGCCTACTGAACAAAACAGGGATCAGTGGCCTCTTACCAATTCTCCTCACATATTAAGCAAAGCACATCCTCATTGACTCCCAGACTGGCTTCTACCCTTAGGTATCAATGGAAGCTGTCTTGCTGAACTTCAAGGAGGAACTGATCAATACTACAGATGCAAGGAAGTAATGTGCCCTGTTACTTCTTGATCTCTCCCTGGCTTTCAATGCTATTGTTGACAGAATCTTGTTCAACAGTTGAAGGAAGAGGAAGGCCTCAACAGAAAGGGCTAGGACTCAATCATACTACTCCTGGACATTTGCGTACACCATATTTATCTTGCCACCTTCTTCTGCAAGACCATGAATATCTCCTACAGATTACAGCAGGGTTAATTTCTCAATCATCATTTTAACACATATGTGATAGCAGTTGCCCATGCCCTAGCTACCTATAAGATTAGATTTCTCATGTATTCTGATTAAACTGACTTCTAGCTAAGATCCAGGAGGTCGGTGCGGATCAATAACTAGTCACCGACTGCCCGACACTCTTATAGTGATGGATGCATCTAAACGTTCTTTGACTTAATACAGTAAGAAACAAGTTGCTGAAAATGGGCAAGGCCTGAAATGCAATCAATTACCAGAATATGCCTCTTAAATGCCTTACCCTCACTTAAGAAGGAAGCATTGGGTTTCTGCCTAAGAAGGTAACACATTCACGGTCCTTTGTTTCTCATACCAACGCTTTCATCGTTCCACCACAAACAGCCTATTGGGAAAATAAAATCACACCCATCACATTCATTGAAGGCAGCTCACAAGATTCTCCTAGCAATACTAATTATTCTTCATCCTTTCATATTTGTTGTTCTACCTCAGTTGAATGAAGTAAAAAAAAAGTAAATTCCACCACCTATATCTTCTATGAGGGGCCATCACATTTCTGATAATCCAACAGAAGATCCACTTGATAATAGCCATGGTAATGTACTAACTGGACTATTGTAACACCGTGTCCCATAAGTCTCCGTTTAAAGTCCTTGAAGAAAACGACACAAGTCTCACAGTTTAACAGCATAGCATCTTAAGATTCAAATATGTGGACCTCAAACTTCAGGTTAGAAAGTCGGAAACCAGTGGCTAGTGTCAAAAAGTGTGTAGTACACCACACTGCATAGACCCAAATGCACACCAGCTTCACGCTGTACAAACTGGCCAGATAACTAGCATCGGCAAACCAAACGCCATACGTTCATTGCTCACCCAGTCACGTTTGGGCTTAGATTGCTCCACATACATGGCTCACCTGTTTGAAACCTTAGAAACACCCTCCAAAATGTATCTCGGACTTGATGCAACCTTCTTAAGATCAGGGGTACACCACCATGCTGTCATCACTCTATGGCTTTTTTTCTAAAAATATTTATTTACTCAGTTGAACCACAAAACCAAGAACGTGTCAACTTTCTGAATTATTGAAGTAAACTGAAGCTTCCGCGGAGAAGAGTTATCTATATGTAACACATCCATCAACAATAACATGATAGAAATACAATCTGCTGTTCCTTTATAGGCCGGAAGGGTTATTTACCCTAAGTGTTGTTTATAACGAGTACAGCTCTCAGAGGGTGGGTGTAATACAACTTGTCAGTAAAAAGGAATATAAGGGATCGTCAGAGTCAATCATCCGGGTTTCTTTGCAGGTATAAACACTGCCCTGGACACCAAGGAAGACGTCCCTAAATTCGAAATGCAAACAATGCTCAAATTCCTAAGCTCTTGGAACCCATGAATTTCATGTCAAGGGCTGTAAAACCGATAGCCATCACTCTGTTCTCTGTCACTTTCATTTCCCAATAAACCACTGTTTCCCCGCACTGAAAAAGAAAAAAGTTTACTCCCATCCCTAATGTTTAATATTTTATTCTGAATCGATGCCTGTTATTTCCAATGTTCCCCTATAATCTGTCATCTCTGGAAAATAATGGGCAGCCTGAGGCTAGGTAGAGGGCAGGCCACTCCTATCAGCACACATAATTCGTGCTAGAAATGTATTGAGCAGGGATTATTGCTATTATAAACCATATCCAATGGGTTGTGCAACTGTGCTGCTTCATTCTCTCAGAGCGGATCATTTTCAACACAAGCTATACAAGACATTTCTACATTTTACTAGCCTGTGCAACGCGAGCCAGTGTCACCTGTATATCTACTGTCTATTTGATGGGGAATGCCGGTTTGAAAATGTATGTTTATGCGGGCAAGTGACTGATGTCTTAAAAGATCTGTTTTATGACTAACCTGTTTAAGCTGCAAAATCACACGTTGAGTAGTGCCATTTACCTTACTACAGGTGCAAATAATGAGATTAATTGTGGTTTTAGTTAAAGCAACTTTCCTGATTATTTATGAATATTATTTATCAGTCTTTTCATAGAGACTTTTCTAATTTTAGCTCTCTAAATCTGGAAACAAAAGAATAAGAAATATCTGCAGTAACTAAACCACCTCACATGTTTAAACCTACATCTTTCTTCTCTTTATATTCGGCCAAATATGTATAAGAACATGAGAAGATGGAACTTCTTAAGTCTGGATTTGCCGCTTTAAGGTTAATGCAAGTAGTAGTAGTAGTGCGCGTTCTTGCATGGGCCGCCGCCAGTGGTGGTTTGTGACTGCACATGGAGTTTTGTCTGACTACAGGCATCTCACGACCTGGCAGAACTCGCTCATCTGGGGTCGGAGCGGATGCGGGACGTAAGGAGCCTCAAGAAGTGTAGCGTGGATCACAGCACTTCGCCTTGCAAAAACACCTGTCCACATGGATTTACTTTACAGCCCCTCACAACACCGTCCCAGCAGTGATGAATTTTGGGACTTGTAGTGCCGACTGCGCTACTCGTGGTGTGTGACCACATGATTGGGGGATGGCGCTTTTTCTCACCAATGAGAAGACTGCAAGACTCATTTAAACGAGGGTGAGACTGTGTTCCTTTTCAGCAGCGGCATCTGAGGAAGGCCCTACCGGCCGAAATGCATAATGCTTACCTGTTGCTTCAATAAAGGCTCCTTACTGGATTCGCGTTCAACAAATAATTAGAGAGGGTCTAAGGGCAAGTTTACCGACCAACCAGATATAAGCCCCAAACTCAATATACAACAACAAATAATATCTGGGGGTCAAAAGAAGAGTGAGTAAGTCTAGCAGGAAGGACCACTATACCAAAAACATGCAAGACAGTATCAGTGAGAAATGATATTTAGTGAACGGTCAAGTCAAGACTCAAGAGTACATGGAGAAAAATGTATTGTTCCCATCAGAAGCCACACTGTACCGCCCTTGTTGTCATCATTTGGGATCTCCTTACCCAGGAGACAAGACGGCCGGTAAGTGATTACCGTGACCGAGATGTGATGTGAGGGCAGAACAGAAGGGTATGATAGTGGCTAATGAAAAAAGCAGTGTATTGTGATTGGAGTGGAAAAGTGAAGGGTAATTATACAATTAGGTGAATGGGTGGAAAAAAGAAATTTTATTAATATCCCCCAAACCCTAAGATTAAAAGGCAGGTGTGGGTGCAGGTTTTAAATAATAACCGCACGTAATGGTGGTCGACATGTTTCTGCATTTCACAAGAAGAGATTTTCTAATGCATTCCTCAGGACCTAAAAAGATACACTACTGCTTTGTAAATAAGATAAATAAATATAAGATATCACCTGAACATCCAGGCGTACTCAACCGTATACTGTCAGTGCATAATGGTAAGGGATCCAACATGTGAAACAAACATACAAACAAACGGAGAAACAAATAGGACACTTAATGTTATACACATTGTTTCTGTTTGTAATCATAATGGCATTGCAATATGTTCATTCATACTTGGACATCATCTCAAGTATACACTCACCCTTGTGTGTAGGTTGAGAGGCTTCACCCCACCTGGCTGCAGCGCAGGTAAAAGGAGCACCGCTCTGAGGATAATCATATAATATTTACAGGGCGGTTAGTTGTGTGACACTAGACAAAACAAAATAAAAAATAGAGTGTACTTCGAGACGGGAGGTAGTCAAGACCTCTTATAAAATCATGTGGTGACCAAGCTAGGCGAGAACGCCGTAGTCTTTCACAGTCAACAGAGATGACCACACAGCGTTGATATCGCATTATTAATGGGAGCTTGATAATGTTCTCACTGAGCGCTCAAAACGGGAGTAAAGATGAGTCGTTCTAATAATCCGCCCAACATTCGTATAATCGTGCGTTAATTTACACGCAGAACTATTATGCATGGAAACCGCTCTGTGTAAACACTGTTTAAGAACGCACAAGTAAGTAGAAGTCAGTGCGAGACCTGCGACGCATCTTATTTGTAAAAGCGGAGTGGCCTCTAGCGGCGTGTGTTGCTCCGTATCTACACAGGGAAAGTAAAAGACAAACGCCACGCGCATTGGGAAGACAGGTCGCGCAGCGATCACTCACCTCTCCGTCGGTGTCTCCGGGCAGTCTTCAGTACTGCTCGGGGGGGCACCGATCGCGGAGTGAGGTAATGTTTTTGTATGGTTGTGACTCATCAAACAACACGTGACAAAGGCAGTCACGTGACGCTTGAAAGTCTGGGAGTTGTAGTTCGCTCCCAATTTCAGCCTCTAATTGGTAGAAAAAGATGATCTAAGGGTGCACAGCAGTGTGTAAATATGTACATTGCTTAAAACTCACTCAATGGTGTTTAAGATCACAACTACTATGGATTAATTCACATATTGTATGCATACTAAAGCGTGGCTGATAGATCGCTTTCTGATAGGTAATAGTATACGATGTGTAGTGACATTATACAGAGCACCACTCAGAGGGACCTTATGCAGTGTACCATTCAAAGGGACATCCAGGGTATAGGCTCATTTAGGCCCTCCTTGTCGCTGTTGAGACGGTATACCCATTTTTGTTCAATCTTGAACAAAAAACGGCTGACATCCGCACATGAGTCAGGGATGTGCGGTTGCTCAAGGACTGTCCAGTAGAACTCTTCAGGACCATGACCCTTCTCCAGAAAATGTGCGGTGAGTCTGGTAGCTTGTTTTCGGCACCGCACTGTGCTTTTATGTTCTTGGATACGTGTCCGTTGGATTGTGACCAAGGCCGCTTTGACGGCTGAAACGCGTCATGACAGATCACCTGATGGCTAAATAAAGAATGCTGGAAAAAAGTTGGTCCTTGCCTCGAGTTTTCCTTTGGAAAGGAGCGCTGCTGCGAGGTATTTGCAGATATATATATATATATATCACGCTCAAAGGTATTCTCTCCCAGCCGGGAAGAAAGATAGCAGCACTTGCAGGATTGTTTCTCAGCTTCAGTTTATTTCCAACACTTCACAAACGCGTTTCGGGGTTCTACCTTCTTCAGTGTGCCTACCTTATGCAAACTGAGGTGACATTTTTAACCACAAGTAAGTAACAGATATAGAAAACAATGTAGGATTACTCGCCACAACTGTTTAGTAGGCACCATCTTGTAGTGTGCAAAACCCGCAATAATAAATACATATATATACACTTCTATACAGATCTACATCCCTATATACAATATATACATCAATGTATTTACATTTTGTGCAATCGCCCAGCTTCGCGAGATTCTGTATATTACCAGAATCGGTTTTGGGGCACACTACTACTAAAAATATTGCCGTGGATTGGCCAAAGGCGATTCCTATGTACAGAACCGCCATGTCTCAATACAATCTCGCCATGTATCGGCTTGTCCTTCATCTGTTACAGATAGTTCATAAATTATCAAAATTGTTATCATAAGTCTAAGAAAGTTACATACAAAAATGGCTCAACCTAGCTCCCTAGGTGGACTTTTAATCCTCTCCGCTGTTCAAACCTCTGGGGGTCTTGGTTTGTAAGTCAATGATGAATCTAGATTCTAGCCTTCTTAATTTGAGTACCCTATCCCCTCCTCTGGCATGAAGTGGTACATGATCTCGTCCAAAATATTGGAGTAGATCTCTGTTACTCTGATGTTTGATGGCGAAATGCTTCGCCATTGGGTAACTCATGTCTTTATTCATGATTGCACGCATGTGCTCCAAAACCCTCATTTTGACACAGTTTATAGTACTCTCTATTTATTTTAATTTACAGGGACAGACTAGGCAATAAACCACATGTGTGGTCTGGCATGTTATGAATTTGTTTATGGTTTTTTGTTCTTTCAAACCTGGAATGTCATAACCTAAAACCCTTTTGCTAGATGCACATGCCTTGCATCTTCCACAAGGGAAGAAACCTTTCATCTCGGTTAATATGTTCTGTTTTGGTGCGGGGTTATCTAAATGGCAGTGAACCAGTTTATCTCTAAGGACCTCGCCTTTCCAAAGGTTATTTGCGGAACTGGTGGAATGTCCATTCCAATAATTGCATCAGTTTTTAAAACATGCCAGTTCTTGCGTAAGATTGCCCTTATGAAATTAGTGTCTTCTGAGTAGGTGGTAATTAAACGAAACCTACCCTCACATGCTTTCACCTCCTTTTTGTCCGTTAATAGATTTTTTCTTGGTATTTTGCTGACCTTTCTTAGCGTGTTCTCAAGTAGTTCTAAACTGTAACCTCTTGCTACAAATCTTTCCAGGTTCTCTCTGGCTGTTTTTATAAAATCGCATTCTCTGGAACAATTTTGTTTGAGACATAGGAACTCTCCATAAGGGATGCTGTTTTTTAATTTTACTGGATGACTGCTGGTAGCATGTAATGTGCTATTTCCAGCAGTTGGCTTACGGTGTAAAGGCGTGATAATTCTATTTTTCCTAACTTCAATCCTCAGATCGAGATAGTTCACTGCCACTGAGCTAATCTCGCCCGAGAACTGCAGGTTAACATCGTTGTTGTTTAGATGTTCCACATAGTGTCTCGCACTTTCAGCAGACCCCCTCCACACAAGGAAGAGGTCATCGATATACCTGTGACAGGATATGATGTTTTTTGTCCATGTTGTAAGATGTTTCTGTGTACAATAGATGTAAAATCTTTGTACACATCGATCCCACATCAATCTGGCATGGAAATTGTAGAATGGGCTCTGTTAGCCCAACCCACCATCAGAGCAGATAAAGTGTTCATACTGGAAATTCTGCATTTTTGCTTGTACCACAGCTACTTTTAATGGGATAATAAATTCTTTATGCAACAGAATGGTACTTCTATGGGGTTCGCAGGGGCTCCTGCGTACGCCAATACATTCACAGCCAAATTTTAATCAGATTTTATTTACGGAGATTATGAATGGCAAGAACACACAGCATTATATTGTAGGTTCATTGATGACATTTTTGTGTTTTGGACTGACAGTACAGATAACTTGGAACAAAAACTGGCATTATTAAATAGGTTTGATGAGCAGATTCAATTTACGTACACAATCAGTGAGTCAAAGTTTTCTTTTTTGGACGTTGCTATTACATTGGAAGCTTCAAAAATTTGTACTGAAGTTTTTCGAAAAGAGACAGATGTCAACATTGCACTATTGTTTCAGAGTTTCTATCCTCAGAATTTGAAAAACAATCTCCCATTCTCACAGTTTATGAGAATAAAAAGGATATGTTCTGAACCCAATGACTTGGATAAACATCTGGATCTCCAACAAAAGAAATATGTTGAAAGGGGTTATCCACAAGTTTTATTAGAAAAAGCAAAAAGTTGCATTTCGGAATTTGATCGTGGGAATTTGTTGAAGCAAAAACCAAAAAAGGCAGTTGACAGGCATGTATTTGTTTCAAAATTTTCTACCAGATCACAGAAGATTAAAAATATTGTGAATCAGCATTGGGAACTGCTTCAGAATGAAGCTTCTTTCCAGGGTATATTCAATCATAAACCAATGTTTGCTTTACCCGTTCAAAGAATCTCAAGGAAATTTTGATGACTTCACCAAAACAAAAGCAGTTGAATGCGCACAAAGGAATGAAAAGATGTGCCAATTGTGTACATTGCAATAATGTGATTGTTGGGGCCATTTTACACCATCCGCAGACAGGTAAAGCCATTACATTATTTCATGACTCAGATTGCAATTCTAATAACCTTATTTACTACATAAAATGCCCGTGCTGGAAATTATATGTTGGAAAAACTGAGCGTAAACTACAAATCCGCATATCTGAACAAAAAAGCACCATTAGAAATCAAAACACAAAAAGTAGCCTAGCAGTACATTGGATGGAGGCAAGACATAGCATAGCCCAAATGCAATTTTAGAAAAAATTAAACAACATGAAGTCATAGATCTAACTGGATCCCTGCTTCAAAGAGAATCCTATTGGATTAAGAGATTAGAATCTCAGGACCCGAAGGGTCTCAATGAACAAAATTGATTATGCATGTTTCCTATGACATCGAAGTAGATGCATTTATGTACAGGTGGTATTTGATATGTCCAGTGTTACTGTGAACTTGCTAAATGATTTTTCATCCAGTGCAATAATTGTGTACCTAACCATTGAGCACCATGTTTTTTCATTAATTGATTTTTCATTTTATTTTTTCACATTTTACTTTTTATTGCACATTATTTTGGTGACACTGTTTTTTAGATGTGGTTTGGCACCCGCGGTGACTGACAATTGTTATCTGGGGAGTGTATAGGAGCATTGATATAGTTGTTTTACTCGCGAAAAAGACCGTTCCAAAATGGCGCCGATAGTGTATGGTGCGTTGTCGATCACTTGGGTTTATGTAACGGGTCGGCATGTGTGCTTCCGTGAATATCGCGTTTCATCAGGCTGGCGAGAGACCGCCAGAATTTGAACATTGGTGGATTGTTTAGATAGCCCAAATAGTTGCAAGGTCGAAAGTGATTTCTGAAAGGTACGTGTGGACTGGAGTAAACTGATGGGTAGAGACCATGGAAGATATGAAGGTTGAGGGACTCTTGAGTGATGTGTTCTTTATAATTTTTTTAGACAGGTTACGAGCAGAGGTATACGGTTTTGGACACGTTCCATCTACACAGTGGAGGTAAGATGTTTTTCAGAGGAGTTTCCTGAGGGTCACTGATGTGTTCGGGTACAGCCATTAAGGATGTATTCATGTTTTTAGGTCTAACGAAGAAGAATGGAATTATTTGGAACAGTTTGATTTGTGAGTGGGCAGTTTTTTGAGAGTTAGTTCGTTACCACATGGTGAAGGGGGCAAATATACACACAGATAAGTTTGTTTATGCACAATTTAATTTTGTGTTACACGTTTTATGTTTTTTGGTGCTAAATTGGTAAAATCACATAATGAAGAGTGACCATAACACTGTTCTCTTGAATTTATTTTGAGGCCTTGATTGCACTGTTTGATATTGAATGTAAAAATGTAATTTTGTTCTGAACAAGGTTTATATAATTTCTTTTAAATCCAAGGCCCTCGAAGAAGGGCCCGTTCGGCCCGAAATGCATTGGGCATTCATTGGAATCTAAAAAACGTTTTGTGATGATTGTCACACAGCTTTATTGTACAAAACAAGTGTAAGTTGGAATGGATAATGTTTATTTGAACTCTGAATCTAACTAAAGCTGAAGTTAAAGCTTTTCAACTCTTGTGTTTAAATTTTTTAAGGTTCCATAAGTATATGTTAGGTGAAAAATGTTCATGACATTTTGAGAAACTGTTCAACAAAGGGGACCTAGATGGTAACCAACCTTTGCAACAGTGCACGGTGGTCGAGTGTGATGAAATCGAGGTAGGGAGTTATAGTGAAGGCACGGTTTAGACAAACGTGCTACCACTGTAGCACGCATGGCATAAAATTATATTAATACAATTAAAATCAGTTAAAATAGAAAATAAAACATTTAGGAGTGCTTCTCCATCCACTTAAATTCTCTACTAGGGCAACCATCTTCGTACATTTTATGCGGCTAGTCCGGGTACTGGGAAGCCCTGTCGCTGCTTCTGGAGGATCGACACTGCTCAGCAATCCGAGTGGTGATTTGAGTGAAAGGGGCCGGAGCTGCAGGTATATATTGGATGTGCGACGGTGCTGTGGTCATACCATTCCACCCACTGGGGTAGACATTTCAACATTGGGAGCATCAAGACACCCACTATGGTTTGGCACTTTGCAATGTTTGTGGGCAGGCACTTCAACGAACAGCATGCCTTGCCAAAGCCCACATGGGCAGGACTGGTTAAACTTGCAATAAAAACAGGTGTGTGCAATAAAGCCTTGTCCTCCTCTTGTGCAGCCAGTAAACAAGGGCGGGACATACGTCCGAAATTCGTTTGGCAAGTCAGAGGGTTGGTGTGGGCCATGCTGTCACACTACCCCAACCAGCATTTGTGTGATAACCCTCTCGAGTGTGGCTTCTGTACTTTGGCAACCTTCTTCGTACATATATATATATATATATTGCTCTTGGTGAATAGTGGATTATGGCAAAGGGCGACCTCTGACCCTGCAGTGCACCGAGACAGAAAGAGTCCCAACACATTGGAGGAGGCGAGAAGTGGATTTAGTGGGAGTCGATGGACCGCAACACTTATGGCTACAAAATTGGAAACGCACTGTGATTCATCATAGGAAATGATTGTGTTGAGCAGATTGCAACACTCGGAAGCATCAAGCCGGCGCTGTGAATCTGACGCCGACGGAAGGTGCGGCCATCTGTAATACTCGAGCTTCACATGCCATACAAGGGAAAATTTGCAGCTTAGCACAACATTGCAGTTCCTTTTAACTTTCCTCCTGAAAGAGATGCGTTTCATTGCAGTGTATTGACTGTCAGCCTAAGGAGTGAGTCGCAGTTATTCCCTACTTTCAGCTGTTAAAGCTAACAGTGAAGAGAGCAGGGCTTCCAGCCACACACCAAATAACTTGTAGCAGAGTTACTTGTTTGAAACAACGTGCAGCAGTTGGATAAAGAAAGAGTTGATGGACCACAGGGTTGTCCAGTTGTAGAGCATCATATTGGGAAACCAGGAATATGGATTCTAAAGACAGAGTCACGCAGGAGACTCGGAGCAAAGATTATATTTGTAAAAACAGGTGTAAAATCACAAGCTACAGAACAACCAGTGGCACCCACCTCCTTACACCACAAATATCAGATGTTGGAGAAACTTATGAGGAAAGAAATATCAAAGTGGTGGGAGGCAATCACGTTGGAGAAATAACAGGAAGAGAAAAGAGTCCCTAGAGGATTACGTATCCTGATTGCTCCATCTTCCGAGGACCCCAATCCTGAATTAGCAGAGGAATGGCCTGACAAACTGATGGACTGCTCCAACCAACCGTATGCTGTCCAAATTAATAAAATTTGCCTGGAAGAGGAGGGCGGTGAAATTGAAATCAATTGCGGAACTCAGAGATGAAATTCAGAACGAGAAAACGACAGAGGTGTTCACAAGCAAAATGGATGAGATTAAGAAGAAAATAGATAAACATGAGGAGGAGATCATCGCAAAGAAAGAAAAAAAGTTTTTGCGAGATAAAATCGACTATCAGTCGGGGAGAGTGTTCACATTCAGTCGCAAGTATGACAACTTCAAACATAAAGGCGTCCAAGGTAATCTGGATACTACTCAAGCTACTGGGGGCATCAAGAGCGATGTCAGTGAGATTCACATCTCTAAAGATGGTACCCTCCTAACAGCAAAAATCTCCAACAAACTGACACATTTTTGGTAGGAATTTCGAGTAATGATCCCTGTCAGCAAACCAACAGAATTGGCACATAGACAGGGGATGAGGGAGAGGAAGAGGCTTTAGAGGACGAGGCAAAGGCAAAGGCAAAGACACAGGAGAAGTAACATCATCTGTTAGCAAACCAGCAGAGGTGGATGGTGAAAGAACCATCAAAACCCCAGTGGGAGTGGTAACAAGGGGTCAAAAGATGTGAGGAAAATGAACTGCAGGAATGTGGTAAATCTTTCATTACGTACTCTTACTATTGCTGAACATGATGTTTTACAATATGGTCTCTGATTCTCTCCTACCACTACTCTCTCGTATCCCCAGGAAAGAATTAACTTATGTTATTTCACAAGGAAATTACGGCTACACAAATGGCATAAATTGAAAATAAAAAATACCACACCATTCAGGGAAACCAGTATACCTAGTCCAGCATACGAAACCATCAATGAAGTGGATACCTTAATTGCACTCAAAAAAATTAGAGTGGGATGGTAGTAATCAGGAATCTACTGATGCACAATCATTGGGTTTCAGAGTCGATTTAAGCTGTTCTAACAATTTTAAACCAAAGTCTGTGTTTAATTCAATGTTACCCACATGTGGGTTTGATACCTTTGAGACTCTAGTCATTAGTGACTTGAAGACTTTGGACAAAAAGAAAGATGGGAACAAGATAATTTGACCAAACAACAATGTCTGGCGGTGAAATCTTTACAATTAGATCCCAATGTTGTCATCCACCAGTTGGACAAAGGGGGAAACATTGCTGTACTCAATCTGGAAGATAACTTACAAGAGGGGCTACGACAACTTGGTTGTCAGGATTGTTATGAACAAGTCTCTATTAATGCTGTGGAAAAATCTAATGCTATGTATTATACTATGTTAAAAGAGTGGCATTCAGCTGGTATTTTGGAATGGGATGAGTATTCCTTTCTATTAAACCGTAATCCCAAAGTGGCAATTCTTTACCTTTTACCAAAATTACATAAAGATCCTGCCAATCCCCCGGGGAGACCTATTGTGTCTTCACGGGGTTCCCTGTTGGAGAAAACTTCTAAATATATCGACTTTTTCCTACGTCCCTATGTTGAGAGTTTACCATCATACTTCAAGGACAGTAGGGAGTTTCTAACTAAAATCAAAGATTTTGAATGGCAGGACGGTTATGTTTTGATCATTTTAGATGTTTACAGTTTGTATACATCTATTAAACATGCAGATGGCATTCAAGATTGCCGCCGGTACCTCAGCTCTCGCTCCATTTCTTTTTTAAAGCATACAGAGTTGGTGTTACAGATGATGAAGTTCTGTCTGGAGAACAACTTTTTGTTTTCAATGAAACCTTTTGCAGACAGAAACAGGGTAATGCCATGGGCACCTGTTTTGCTCCCAGCTTTGCCAACTTATTTATGGGCTGCTGGGTGCAACAGGTGTCCAGGTCACAGGAGCTATACCGCAGCCATGTGAAAGTATGGCTGTGGTATATTGATGACTTGTTCATCATCTGGGTAGGGTCTCAAGAATAAGCAAATGAATGTATATCTATCCTTAATAAAAATGAGGTGAACTTGAGACTTGAAGGCAACATAAATGTGCATAGCATTACATTTTTGGATTTACGTATAGAAGTAGTGGACCATAAACTTGTGTCCAAACTGTATTGTAAGACCACAGCTAGGAATACTCTGCTGCGTGCAGACAGTGGGCATCCCAAAACTTTGATTAGCAGCATACCGTATGGCGAGTTTCTCCGGGCTTGAAGAAACTGCAGTACAGAGGAGGATTTCAAACTAGAAGGGGTATGTATGACTGAACGTTTTTTGGAGAGGTGCTGTAATCAACTGTTGATCAATGATGCTTTTGCCAAGACTAGCAAACTCATGCATAATGAATTGCTAATTCCTACATAGAAAGCTGAAGTAAGTGATCAGGTTATCAGTTACCACTCTGGTACCTGGCAAGTTCGTAAGTGCCTTAATAAGCATTTGAACGTTTTGAAAACTGAATCTACTCTAGAGGATGCAATAGGTCCTGTTCCTAATATTACCTACAGGAAGGCAGACTCATTGAGAGATAAGTTGTGTAACAATGAGGTGCCAAGCACTAAAAGAAGTCCTTTAGATCCATGGATTCTTTACATGCATGTCATATAAAGCGTGTAAATTCAGTTCCAATGTGAAAAGTGTACATTGCCCAGTCAGTGATACAGTGCATATTATAGAGAAACATCTCACGTGCCTGTCTAATCACTGTGTCTATGTGATAGTCTGTCCATGTGCCAAGAAATACGTAGGCAGTACTATGATTCAAGCTAAGAAACGTATTCTTGAGTACATGAGGGCTATTCAAAATAAAGACAAATTACCCCTGTGGCAAGACATTTTGAGGAATCTCATAAAAGTAACAGCAATTTATTGCGATTCTTTGTTATTTACAGAGTTAACACCATGAGTAGGGGAGGTGACAGGATTCCCAAATTGCATCAGCTAGAGTCTAGATATATTCTGGACCTAGATACTAAGATTTCAGGGGGGTTGAATTCTGAAAAAGAACTCTCCTGGTACCTGGGAGAGTAGATTCCTCTCCTATGATGCTCTGTGCCATACATGTCTGATGTTATCTGTGGGTTTCTAGGTAGTTGTCTGTATATATGGGGTGGAATGTTTCAACATCATCTAAGAAGTCAGAATTTCATCCCCCCGTGGTTTTGAGGTAGGTTGTATGAAAAGTAGGGTTGAAGCATGTAATGTTCTATGAGATGTCTCCTTTTTTCGTTATTCACTTACACATGAACTACTTATTTGTTCCCAGTATGCATTTGACCTTTTTTGACCCCTTTATTATTTTTTTATAGCCCTTCCATTTTTCTGCTTTTCGTTGTATAGGTGATGCAGATTCTGGATAGTGACCCCACTTCTGTAGTCCAAACGAGAAGATGTAGTATTGGCCCACTGGGGCTATAGGATGTGTTGAAATTGTGTAAAGGACACTGATCTTTTCTTCCTTATGAGCTTGGAATTACCCACTTGAATTTTTATTATTATTGTATGTGCGGACAACCTAAATTACATAATGCAGTGAATACAAGAGTTTTGGGTGCTGTAAACATACTTTATTTAGATATATAAAACATATCTTTAAAAGATTCTTCCAGCACATTATTACAATCTTACAACTTAAAAAAGGTTAAGAAAATGAAAAAAATAAGACAAAATAAAATGTGGCCTGCTTAACAGTGCTCACAGCAACGTGTCAATTTAGAAATTAGCACTCCCGACAATGCAGATGGCGTTAGATACATATTATTCTGCACAGTGGTCCAATTTTTCTAAAAGACTATAAGCATGCTGAACGAATTTGGCCAATTTTATGTTTAAAACAGTGTTCTCTGAGGACAGAGCAGCAATAATGGCGTGTCTGCAAGTCCGAACTCCCAGCCTGTTCCATTCCGGCCTGAGTAGGCGTCTGCGTTGGAGAATAAGTCAAGGGCATGTACAAAGCACGTGCAAAAAAGTTTTATTTGCTGACCCACATCCTCTGCACGTTTGATCAACCCTTTTTTGACACCATACAGGGAGATTTTGAAGGAAGCGCCAGTCTCCCAGTCTTAGGGCGATCAGGCATCGCTTTAGGTGATAGGAGAATGTTATTGAAAGGTAATTTGCCAGGGATAGTCGTTTATAGCAGTTGATTACTGCCCAAGCATGGCTACGTTTCACAAGAAGAGCTTTGTCCATGATCAGGGATTTCAGTCTTGTAGCTTTTTTAATTGTGTTTTTGAAAGCAGTCTGGCTTGGGTTAAGGGCCCAAAGATCCGCAGCAGACATTTGTTGGATGTAGTCATTTAGGAGGCGGCCAAATGTTCCCCCCGGATTGCTCGTACTGATTTCGTTCCAAACCAAGAGTTCCAGAGTACCAGCTTCTGCCTGTCTTAGTTTGTGGATCAGGTTAAGGTATGAGCCAACATTAGAGGATTCATAGTTAGTTAAGCCCAGCTCTAGTCTGACCTGTGCTGGCGAGGAGGAACTCAGCAGGTGAAGCAATTTCTTATAGAGTTTAGTTGTCAGTTTATTTAAGGAATTATTCATTTTTCCCTTAAAGATCTCTATGCCATACGAAAGTGTAGGCCCGATCTTTGCTCCAAGCACTTCCAGTAAGGGCAAAACCGTGGGGCCTGAGAGTCTGCTCGAGAGCTTAGCCAAGGATATCATTAACGCTGTAGCCTTGGCTGCAATCACAGTGCTCTGTTTGGTGAAGCTGCCCCTGGAGTCCAAATGGACCCCTAAGTATTTGTACGATTTGCCGATTGAGATGCTTTCTTTGTTTATTGTCCAGCCTCCACCGCTGTAGCGTTTTTTGCTGAACGGAACAACCATAGTTTTTTTCATGTTAATTTCTAACTGGTTGTTAACCGTGTATTGCATTAAGGCCTCCAGGAGTCTCTGTAGCCCCACTCTGGTGAGACTGAACAGTGCCAAGTCGTCGGCATATAAGAGATTGCATAATGCCGTGCCTCCTAATTTTGGTGGATGGCTGATTACTTTCTCTAGAGAGCTTGAAAGGTCCGCAATGAATAGATTGAAGAGAAGGGGAGCCAGCACGCATCCCTGTTTGACACCACGAAAGGTCCAGATTTTCCGGGAGAGATGCGCGCCAGACCCTAACTTCACTCGAACCCATGTGTTGGAATACAGCAAGATGATGGAATTCAGGATATTATCTGGGATTCCCCACTGCTTCAGTTTTTGCCACAGAGCAGCGCTAGGCACCCTGTCAAATGCTGCTTTGAAATCGACAAAGCAGCAAAAAATCGACCTGGAATTTGTGAGGGCTTTGTCAATGATGGTGGAGATTGCCAATAAATTTGTCATTGTACCTGATTTGGCAACAAACCCAGTCTGATTTAAAGGAATCCGATTTTTGTCCTTTGCCTATTGTCTGAGATCCTCCAAAATGAGGCCTGCAAAGTGCTTTGCCTCTATATCCAACAAGGCAATTAATCTGTAGTTGTTCGGGTTGCCTCATGCTCCGGCTTTAAAGATAGGATGGATAATAGCACCTCTCCAAGAGTCTGGAATAGTTTGGTGGCTCAGGGTGTAGTTAAAGAGATTTGATAGCACCTTGGACCAGAAAGGGGCGTCGGATTTGAATAGTCTCTGCGGCAGGCTATTCGGGCCTGGTGCTCCGTCTTGTCTCCCTTTCATCAGTGCTTTGGCTACTCTTTCTTCAGACAATTCCTTGAATGAGGAAGGCCCCTGCGCTTGATTGGGTGAAAGGTTCGATGTTATGCCCGTGCCAAAGTCAGAGGCCCATGTTAATCCAGGGCGGTCAGGGTTGTCTTGTGCCTGGAAATGCTCTGTTAAGTATGGGATCCAGTCTGCTTCCTGGATATTCGTTGAACCAAAGGATATTGAATTTTGATCGATGTTGTTGACAAGTGACCAAAATGTCTTTGAGTTCTGTTGTTTGCTTTCCCATACCAGTTTAACCCAGAATCGAGATTCCTGGTCCTTTCTCTCTTGGGTAACTGCCTTCCTAAATGCCTTTTGGGCTTGACGGTATGTATCAAGGAAGCTGCTGTTCTCTGGGGATTTTAAAAGCGACCTCAGTGCATTGTTTCTTGTTCTTTTTAATGTTTTTATCATGGGGAATGCTGTTGCTCCTACTGGTGGTGTGCGGTTTGGGCCCTGCCTTGTCGCTGGATACATTCTGATCAAATGTGCGCATAACTGCGACCATGTTGCTGTTGGGGAGGCCATTTGGTCAAGAACACACATGATAAAATCCTTGCTTGTTTTTAGGATACACTGACAGTTGGACTCACTCCATTTCAGGCGTTTTAGGTTATCGGAATGTATTCCTTTATATGTAGATGATGCCTTTTTATGGAGAGCTAAATTTGTGGCAAAAGAAACCACCAATGGCCTTGGCAGAACGGAGAAGCTAGCCAAATTGGACAGGAATTCCGAGTTACAAATAGTAAAGTCCAAGTAGGATTTTGTTCTTCCATTTGACCAAGTCCAGTTTGGGGGGGAATCGCTTGCTGATCTTCCATTCACCACCAGATACCCTGCGTTGTAAAGTCTCAACACGGTGACCTCGCCTAATATATTGAATGCTTGCGTGGGGGGTTTGGATTGGGGGACAGGCTCAATAATGCTGGTCAGGTTGGGTCCTTCTGAGTCTGCTATGTTCCCCTGGAAAAGGTTCGTGTTAAAATCCCCTGTGATGATGCGGTCCGAGTTGGGATATTCTGTGGCTATATCGTTCATTGTTTCACAGAATCTGGCCAGGTGGTCTTTTTTTGTGCGGGTGTTAGGATAAATATACGCATTTATAAGTAAGAGCAATCGCTGTCTGCTCCGTAGATTAATTTTGACCCACAGTAGCCAGTCTGCTTTCAGGTTAAGTTGACTGAATTCACCTTTTAGATTATTGGATATGTATGTGGAGAGCCCACCTTTAGGGTGGCCGAAGCGGCTGTCCCTTAATGCCTGTTTCCGATATTCAATGAATCCTTCAATGGGGCGGCCCTCAAGTTCCCATGTTTCCTGCAGAGCAATTGCCACATGTTCCCCCAGGAGATATTGCCCAGATGCATCAAGCATTTTTGGAGTCGCAAACGGTGCAATTCCTTAAAATCGGCCTTTTGCGACTCCTAAAATGCTTTTTGATATGCATCATTAGTTTTGGTACAAATTCGCTAATTTTGCGAATTTCTTAAATGCGATTGCATTTAAGGAATCGCAATTGTGCGATTCCTTAAATGGAATGCATCATTGTTAAAAAATTAGCGAATTTTAAAATTGCAAGTGCAAATTACCACGAGTTTGAACCTCGTGGTAATTTGCAAAATTGTTTAAAAAAGCACAAAAATGCATTTTTTAAACTGTTAAGTTACAGACACACATGTCCTTAGGACATGTGTGTATGTAACTTACATGTAAAAGTGCATTTCATGGGTGCAGGGGGGGTCCTTTGGACCCCCCTCTCCACCCTTGAAATGCTTTGTTGAATTCCGATTTTCAAATTGCGAATTCGCAATTCCCATTCATTCCTATGGGCATTTCAGCCCATAGGAATGAATGGGAATTGCGAATTCGCTATTTGAAACTTGCAATTTTATTGCGATTCGGTAAAAATTGCGATTTTTACCGAATCTCAATAAAATTGCGAAATAAATGATGCATTGCTATTTGCGATTCCTTATTTGCGATTCCTTATTTTTCGCAAATGAGGAATCGCAAATGACAACGTTGATGCATCTACCCATTTGTGTCTTCATTTGAAAGTTTTTGGTGTAGGCCGCTGATGTTCCATGAGCACAGTGAGAAAAGTGGCTCCCCCTTGCTGCTGACCACACTGTGCTGTTGTATCCCTGGTTTAGGGAGTGATTTTAATGAATTGTATGTTTTTGCTGGCGGACCTGTCACAGATGGTCAGTTTCTGCTTTTTGTGGCCAATACTGCTGGCAGCCATCCCCAGGCATGGTCAGGTTCATTGTTTCTCACCGCTGTTTCAGGGCATTTAAGTTCTATATCCGGCCCTGAGGCATTTTTTTAGAACAGAGAACGGCCTCCCATGCTCTGTATTTTTGGTGAAGGCCGGCTTGTTGGATGTAGTTGCTCCTGATAACAGTGTGATTGGATACCCTGGCGTTGAATAGGGATGCACTCTAATCCCCCAATTCCGCAGTGTATCCTTGTGTTGGAGAAAGGCTCCAGCCCAGCGTGCCTGCGTGAAAGTTACAACAGTAGCTTCAGAGGGATGGTTTCCTCGTGGGGGAAGAAATTCAATTGATTCGATGTTATTCGTGTCCAGACCCACTAGCCCCGGTATGCCTTCTGCTAATTTCAGCAGATTTGATCTGTTGAGAATATCGTGCCGCCCCTTAGATTTGTACTCAGGGGCTAATAGAATCCGATGACATGATTGGTTGTCACTTCGCGGCTCTGGTGCAATTGTGGGTTTGGGGATCAGTTTTTCGATTATTGCATCAGATCTGTTTTTATGTAACTTCTGTGGTGGTTGGAGGGGAGCCTGTTTTGATTGTGGAGTGTGACTGATCCGAGCAGCTATGTCATCGCAAATGGTTTTGGTAAAGCTCAATTTTGACGTTATTTTTTCGTTCCCAGAAAGGGGGAGATCCATTAAAAGCCGAGATTTTCCGGCCGCTGTCTCTTGTCCAGTGTTGCTTGACCTAACTGGGCTCACCCTTATACTTATTGCAGGATCACTACCCTCTATTTTCGTTGCCGAGGCAATTGTTGATGTTCTTAGGCTTTGAGGGCTCCTCCCCAGTTCTTGAGTGGGTAAGTCCACAGTTGGTCCATTCAAGATTGTTGTTGGGTTTGTTATTGGTACCACTGCGCTGGGCTCTATGGAGGATTTTTTGTTTTCAGCTATCGAAAAAATGGGGAAGAGATTCTGATGGGCCAAGTTGGAATTAGCCCTGAGTTTGTTCCTCGCTTTGCGTTGACGTTTACGCTCTCTTTTACTGCAAGGGGGAATAGGCCTGGGAGAGGCCAGGGCTGATGGAGCGGGCGAAGAAACAAGTCTATTAATTAGTCTGTCCTCAGATTTGGCATGCTGGTTTGTAGGCACGGGTAATGATGGGAGCGTGCAGATTTCATCCGTCGGGGTCGGTTTTGTTGGAGCACTGTTGGGATGACTGTTCACCGATAGAAGGCGGTTAATTGATCCTGTGATATCCGTTTCTTCTTCCTTTGTTTTTGTATTTTTATTTCCACAGTCCTCCAGTGGTTTGTCCTGTTCTTGATGTTTAGTGGGTTGCAGTATAGTTGACACGTATCCCCCCTCAACTGCTTTACTTCCCTGATAACTGTGGAGAGGCAATCTGGGAGCAGGGAGAGGGAGTCAATGATTGGAGAGCAGCAGCACGTTGGTTGAACAGAGTTTGCAGATGCTTGCGCTCTTAGGATTAACGAGTTCAATTGATCTAGTTTGCCGTCGATCCCTGACGTAAAGAGTGCCAAGGTGTTTAGTAAATCAACTTGCACCTCTAGTTTTATTGAATGATAGTTGAGTGCGGTCACGATTTGTTGGAGAGTCTGCAGTAGATGAGGCCAAACACTGGTCGTAGTGTCCCCTTCTGTTTTAAGTTTGTCATCCGGAGTGAGACTCGGGCTTGGGGGATTTGAGGTGGTTTTAAAGAAAAGGGACAGATTCGACATAGATTGGTCGTTTGGTGCCCTCTGCGCTAATTGACTTTGACATAGAGTCCTTATTTGGCCAAGAGGCGGAGATAGCTTGTGTAAAGGACTTGAGTCTGTTGATGCCTTTAATGTTTTTATTGTTGGTGAGGTTAGCGAGTTTAGAGGTGGGCAACTACCATTGGATTGCGGTGGCCCGGCTTGCCCATGGATTTGGGCCGTCGTTGTTTGCTGTGGGGAGCCCATAAGTGGCTTAATCGGGAAATGTGTACGTTGTGGCGGCAGAGGGAGGGCCTCTATTGAACACATGATATCTTCCAGCTGTAATTGCGGTTGAGGGGCAACCCCGTTATCGTCTGCCAGAAGAGTGGAGGGCTTCTCCAGATTTAGTGGAACTGTTTGGGTGTTTTCCCTGTTTTGGTTGATGCAGGTAGACCCGAAAATAAAAACCTCTGACGGTTGTGTTGAATACCCAATTTTGCGGTGGTGCTTTAAGGTCAAACCCTAAGTGGTCAGAGGTTGTAGAGGTGGTTGCCTCCGAGGCTTGCGGGTGCTTCTCTAATAATTGTATTGGTTCTGCTGTTTTTGATGGGGTCTTCCTGAAATAATCCCGTAGGGTTAGGCTCTTGAGTTTCAGATGTTTTGGAGTATGCTTGGCGTGGCCCTGAACCCCAGCTGCGTCTGGTTGCTTGGGCTTCCTTCGCTTGGGTGCAGTGTACTTTCTTTCTTTTCCGGATCTCATCTCATTGCTCCAGAAAGGTCTTGGCTTGGGCTCTTTTTCACCACTGGGCCAGTTAGTGTGTTCTTCGTGTCCCAGGTTCCCTTACAGACAGCTGTCCCAGCTGGTCGATTCGGGCCAAGCCTCTGCCTCCTGTGTGTCCCACTGTGTCGCTTTGTCACGTCAGCGTTTTAATCTGGGAGCTCAGGACTCCTCGTTTCGCTCGACAGCTTGACTGCTCGCCGGTCCTGCCACACTAAAGTGCGCTGGAAAGCGATTTGTGACTCCCGCCACACTGTGAGTCCGCTCACGGCTCTCCGCCGTGCTGTGGGTCAGCTCGCGGCTCTCTGCTGTGCTCAGACGTGCCCGGTGTTCTATGGGGAGTGGCGCTCGTAAACAGCTTTTAAGCGGGGCCTCTTCAGCCGTGAAGGAGGGGGACAACGCAAGCGGAGCGCACAGGGGACCGCAGGCTGAGAGACCTGGTCAATCAGCCCCCACGGTCAGCACCCCCTGGCTCTTACTTCGCAGCCACCTCTAACGGTGGCCGCGCTCGCTTCCCTCCCTGCTTCCTCCGCCTCCGCCTCTTACCTTGTACCTCGTAGCAAGCGTAGCACACACTGTGCCTGGTTCCCTTGGGATGTTGTAGGTTTGAAAGCACGGAGGGAACGGAGGAGACTCGAGGGGACTCGGGGAGTGCAAAAATCACCGGGGAGCGCAAAAGCACCGGCCTCTCTCCCTGCTCCCGCTCCTCTGGTCGTGGCTGCTGTCGTGTCTGCTGCCGTACTCTGAGCCCGTAATTCTGTTAGTCTGCTGTTTGGCAGTTTTACCAGGAGCTCCACTCCTCCGTAGTTATGATGTTGCATACATTACTGCTGGTGCTTAAACAGTGCTTTAATGTCTATAGCGCCGCTAGCGCTGCCGAGGCTGACTCCTCTCACCAGAAAGGTCTGCTGCGGCTGCCCTCACCCTTCTGCCTCCTACCTCCCCGCCTCACCGCCTGCGAAGTCCGTAACAGGCTCCCGAGGAAGCAGCTTGTCCAGCAGGGAATAGCAGTATAGCGGCACGGCAGCTGGCGGCTGGCGTTCAACTCGGCCTCTGTCGAGCCTTATGGTGATCCGGGGGGGGGGGGCTTCAGGGCTTCAGGGCTTCAGGGCTCGCGGCGTGGGGGCGCTTCAGGGGCTCTCAGCCTGCTCCCGCCCGTACTCGTACTTGATCCGCACCCGCACCCGGCACCCGGCACCTGGCTCACTGCTTCTTGCCGCGTCTCTCCTTGCAGTGTGGCGTGCGGAGCCTCAGGATGCGGGGGAGCACAGGCAAAGGCAAACTTCTGCTGGTTTGGATGGCTCCAACTCACGGGCTCACGGCTCTAGCTCGCCGCTTCCGGCACCCGTTTCAGCTGCAGCTCAACTCGACTGCCTCTCACTGCTCGTGTTGCTCGACTGACCTCTCGTGGAAGATCAAGAGTTTTGGGTGAGTTATGACACTTATCAAAGCAACAGCAGTTAGAGCCTGTGATATGAACAGCGAGCACAAATGTACCCACTTGGGAGTTCTAGACGAATGGAGTTCAGACTGTTTGGCAAGCTTTTTGAGTTTATGTATTTAATAATGCTACCGAGGGGGGCTGCAATAGATATGTTTAGTTGCAGTCTCCTTGCTATTTTTGCTAGTAGATAGAGCAATTATTATTGAAGCTCTTTCCCAGCTTTAGTGTAAAACACCCAGTAAGTGTTTACGCTGGGTTCTAAATAAAGAGTTTAGAAAAAACGAAAGCCTATATAAAAAATGATGATATGTTTAGAGCTTAGCTCTTGTGTAACGTAACAGGCAGCCAGTTAAGGGTGGTGAGATGTATGATACTTCATTTGAATGTACAAAATAACCATTACAAGATGGCCGACGCAGACTGTGGAACAGTAGTCCATTCTTTGTTTTGATGCACTTCACGTCACATGTTTTTTCACTGTTTGTATATACATATACGTTCTGAATGAACTTTATTTACCCGTGAGCAAGGCGTTTATCGCCGAAACGCGTAGGGTGTTTTGTCCTGACCCTTATGCTTATAAAAGATTGAATAAACTTCTTTTCCATCTTGGATTTATATTGGTGTTATCTGTGCTGGCAGGAGTGCACTCGCGCAGCATTGCGCTTTTGTGCTTGGTGAATAGTGGATATATATATATATATAAATATATCGGAAACAGCAGCACGTCGTCCCTGAAGTGCCGCCCCATTGGGATATTCTAGCCGGGGTATGATAGAGCGAGAAGAGCGTTTTGTAATGCTCAGATTGCAATGGGGCTGAACACAACACTGTACAACCTAGCTCCAGGGAATCTTGGAATCTAGCCATCTCGATCCCCAGCTTATTCGTCCATTTCCCAGCATGCTTCTCCATATCATCTGGCTTAGTAGTAACTAGATTTGCGTATATACTATGGATCGTCGCCCCCCCCTCCCGTTTCTACCAGGTCCAATATACAATTGTTGTTAAATCCTGCCACTCCCCCTCGTTTATTGCACAAATAACTGCGTACCTGCAGGTATTTAAAAAAACTGCTCCTTCTTATATTAAACTTATCCTGCAGTTCCACAAATTGAACAATCCCCTGGGAGCCCATCAGATCCCCCAGTTTTCTAATCCCTTTCCCTGCCCATTCTGCCATGACTGAATCTGAAAAGATTTCTAAGGGGAGGGATCTGTTTTTATAAAGCCGAGTATATCAGGGACGGCGTACTTCTGTTGCGCTGCAACAGAAGCTGACACTATACATATCTTTTCTACATGTCCGCAACTGTAAACATTGGTTAAAAGTATTGAGCAATTCTTATCACAGGTCACAGGGGCCAACATTGTCCTTACTCCAGAATTAATGTTGTTACGTGTGAAAACAGAACATAATAGTATGTACGAAGAATTTCTATTCTTAGCTGTGGCTGTTTTAAGATTGTTGCTTGCTACGGCATGGCTGGAAAAGACTTCCCCAGCTGTGCAACACTAGCTTGCTAGTTTATTGGGGGTTTACAATCTCAAAAAAGGGATATATGCAAGGAAAGGTAAAAAGGGTAGGGCATTAGGTAAGAAGATTTGGAAACCATTGATGCTGTGGAAAGGGGATTGGGTGGAGGTATAGTGGAGGGGTGCTAGTAACGATATACAGGTAGATCCCGCTCTGTGCTAATGGAATAGGCAAGTAAGAGTCTTCCTGTATAGTATCTACGACTGATTATGCTAAATCATATACACTTTTCTATAAATTTGGGAGCATTTTTCGGTATGGATAAATAAATAATGGGTGTACCTTTTTTATTTATTTTTCTTATTACTTTTTTTATCTTCTTTTTTAAATTCCTTCATTTCTCTTACATCAAATGCTGTGCTGTGCTATATGTGAAAAAATCTTCAATAAAAAATATTTAAATTAAATAAATAAATAAATATATCGGAAACAGCCCCGTCCGCTATCCACGCGGACTTAGCAGGTGTAGACTTCTCTCCCCAAGTATCAAATCCAAGATTTTAGTAAATCGCCATCACACCAAAATCGTGTCAGCAGTGGTAAGTTTTATTCTGCAATCATAGAGCGAGTGCTCTCCTCGTCGCGTTTCGCTCCTTAAGCGGAGCTTGGTCACATGTAACCTACTGGCAGTGTAGTTATAGATAGGATGAATTTTCCATAGTAAGAGCTCTTTTTCATTTTCCAATAACTTTGGTGCTCTTGAAATTTTCAAAACTAGTTTGGCGCTCATTTCAGCTGCTGTTGTGAAAGTCTCAGGGTGATCCATCAAGCAGGGGCAGAGAAAAAGGGGTTCCAAAAACGTGCTTTTCCCATGTTAATTTCTACATAAACTTTAGACAAGGCACCCCAAACTGCTGAATGGTATTAATCGAAATTAGGCAGAAAGGTTGCTGTAGGTCCAAAAAGTTACCTCTTTGTTAAATGGTGTAAATCCATTTAGTAGATGTGGGGTTATTCAAAGGTTTTTCAGACATACAACTGGGGACGCTGAAGATGCGCAACCCCACCCGAGATCTTGTGCTAAGATCTGATTGCCTGCCAAAACTTGAAACCAGCAAGTGTTGGCAGCCATCTTATGACTCAGTTGAACAGAGTGACAGGAAATAATGTACAAAAAAAGAAAAGGGGGCAGAGTAGAAACACTCTGACACCCTAGGCCTCTTGTGGGGATCCCACAGGGACCCCGCAAGACAAAAATGCATTTTTTCAATCTTTTCCGTGGAAGTGGTGCTGGATCTGTGACTCCTGTCAAAATAAAAACATTAAGCACAGACTCCTGTGCTTTGTTTCTAATCAGTCCGGGTGGACAAGGTCTTTGAGACTTTGCAAATATAAGAGAGGGCGTCTGGGACCCCCTCCTGGGGCTCACTAATGCCCCAGTGATCACCACGTCCCTGGGTATTTTTTATTAAAAATTGCAGGAGATACTTGTACGGCCTCCTTCTGCTGCCCCCAGCGACCTCCCAGGTGCTTAATATTACATAAATAAGGGTGTTTCCTCGCCCCCTGCCAAGGGGACTGCCACCTCCTTGGGGCTTTGTGTTTGTCTAAGCCTTGGAGGTCGCGTGGGCCCTCCCCAGCTGCCCGGAGGCTACCACCTCCCCGGGGCTTTAATTTTAAATAATGCAGGAGCCGCTCGGACTCCCCTACAGCCCAAATAGCACATCATTTCGGCTATGTAGCCAGCAGGTATGTAAAATATTGACTTATTTTGCTATTTGTCTGGCTGTCTGTGAACTATTATATAATATCTGCATTTTAACTAGTAACTAGGAACATTATTACGTTCATTTGCTATTTGCAAGTCCGCTGTCAAAACTAAATAATGTCTGTTGTTTTGCCAGAAGCTGGCGAAAGAGCGAAATTTCTTTGCTGATTGGTTGAGGCTGGCAAAATTGTACAGAATCTCCATCATTTAGCCAGTGGCATGTAAATTGCTAAGTTTTTCTGCTTTTTTCAAGGTCCCTGGCAAAAAAATAATGTCTACTATTTAGCCACCAGCCAAGAAAATAACACAGAACATTCACTATTTACCCAGTGGCCAGCTAAATAGCTTGTATTGATTTTTGTACATAACCAATGTGACTACCAAGCTCAATGCAACAATCAGGGAAGAATTAAATGCTGAATCAGCTTTTCTGCAGACCATTTGTACTTGGGGATAGTTATAACCTGCATCATCCACCCATTCTCACCACAAAGACTTGGAGTCCAAGAATGAGGTAGGAGAGCAGGTACAATCTGGAACATTAAAAAACTGAAGGGGATCAGAGGTGGCCTGTCATTGAGATTCAAAGGAATCATATGCAGAGATTGCCAAGGAAGGCCTAAGACGTTGAAGAGTCAGGAGCCAGAAGGAGTCCAACACAACAGAATGATCGCAGTGAACAATAACTGAGGAAATGATAGTGCATAGGAGTTTAGACAAAACAAAAACAAAAGACTGTACAGAGAGATTGAGACCTTGCAAAGATGTACAAGTAGGACCAGAGGCTGGTGGGAACCATGGCAGACAGATGCCTCCAGAGGAAGAGCAGAGACTGCAGCAGGAATGAAGAGCCCATGGCTGTCAGTTATGTGCTCATAAAAAACAGGTGTGTGGAAGGTCAAGGGGAATATTTAATGACCTGTCTACTCGCTCCCCTACTGTTAAGGTAACAAAACACAAGACAGAGCAGACCAGGTCAAGGGTGGTGTACGACTATATGGATAGCTGTGAGACAATAGGATACACGTGTGGGCAAATGCTGTTGACGCACAAGTGCTAGAACAATTCCCATCAGACCACCCTTGTTGGTGGATTTAACGTCACGTGGGAATTGATGAACATATACTACCACATCCGACCAAGTAGTGTCAGTGCGGGAGTGGATGTCAAGACTCTAGCCATGATGTTCATCAGCAAAAGATGTCGATATAGTGCAGTGCTCAGGTGCGTGTGAATAAAATTGACTACTAAGATTCAAGAGGCGTTCTTAAATAGAAATCTAAGTGTCAAAAATTAAAAACCCGCCCGGTAGTAAGACTACCCTATGGCGCTGTGTGAGACGGTCGACATGTTTCAGCCTAAAGGGGAATTTCCCCGGCTTTCTTCAGGACCTTAAATGTGGTATAGCTACTGCAAATGTAAATGATGTATTAAATCAAAAATAACACAAATGTACTTGAAAAAACGTTACATATCTACCAGGAACTTAACGCTCTAAAGTCCACTGTGAGAAACCCACATAGTTACATACACCTGCGTGAACAATTTCATTCCGCATTGTTGAAGAAGCATATTAGCTTAATCACATAGAGGCATTTCCTCACAGTGATACTCACCCAGCTTTATGTGGGTGAAGGCCTCACGTCACCCGGCAACCGCTCGGGAGCATGAGGCCCCGCTCTGTAGTGTAGAAAATTGGATACCGTCAGTGCTTGACTTAACCGCATCCAACCAATTGCTGCAATTACTCCACATTGTGCGTGGTGCCTTATCCGTCTACCTTTTTCTGACCCCCCCGCCCTCTGTGACACTTAAATAAGCATAATTTTTAACTTTTCTTATAAAAAAATGTGGAGTAATTCAATGACAGTAACTCTGAACATCACCCAGTCAGTTCTCCTCCACTAGATAGATACACAAGGATGGATGGATCTTTGTAACCAGCAATTGACCCACTATGTGGCTGGGCCATGTCTCAGCTATAGTGACCCACCCTGGTGTATGTGTGTCTCTCTAGAACAAGCTGTGTACCCGGGAGCAATGTCATTATATCTCCTGACTTCAGAGTGTATTTTCACATAGACAATGATAAGATAGCCAGTGCACATCTCTATAGACTTCATAATAATTATGTTTACGCCTTATGATTCTGATAATTATTTGGTACAATTTGGATTGACAATTTATTGTGGCGTGTATCATTAGAGTTTCCTTTGGTAACTTGCCTGCATGACTCCTGTCTTTCCTTTCTGCACATGCCCATTTGCATAGTGTCTCCAGTTGGGTCACGTGTACTAAGCTCTGGCAACCATTAGTCCAGGAAATACGTTAAACTTTAATGCGTGTTTAATTATTAGCATAGACTCTCCTATGAGCTATATTGTTTTGCTCCCCCTTCACTAACCTCAGCGGTTTTTATAATATCGGCGATCATATTGGGATACACACTGCGCATGCGTGTAGTTTCAGCCGCACTGCGCGTGCGTGTAGGTATAGCGGCCCGGATTATATGCGCTATTCCGCATTCCGCCTGATTGGAGGTCAAATCCTTCTGTCCATCCAATGACTACACGCAATAAAAGGAAGGAGGGTGAGATTTGAGGCTCACCTCCATTTCCGCTTGGGCGAACAACCAGGGGTACCGACGGAGAGGTGAGATTGTCTCCATGCTTATACGTTGTTTTACGTTGTTTCACTCTTCATTGAGGCGCCATGATTGCCGATAGCCCGGACGGTCCTTTCACTTTAGAGACCCTGCTCTCTACCTAGGACGCTGTCCGCTCATATTCTATAGGAGTTCCCCACATTGGAGGGTCAACTCAGCTCTGCAGGGGCAACTATCTGCTCCCCTAATAGATTTATAAAGACTGTAGTACCCTGACAGGTATCTGCCCATACTTATGTTTTGTAATCTAATGAGGTTGCTCGCGGAAGTCATGAAGTCATGCAGTGGCGCGCATTAGTGCCCATTTGCGCTTTATATCTTGTCAGTCACCAAGTTATGAAGAAGCACTCATTAGTGCTTATATTGTGTTTTATAACTTGACAGCATATTAAAAAAAAATTTGTTTCAGTTTTAAGTGTCTAGTCTAGGCTGGTGTTAGGGTCTTTATAATGGTTTGACGGTGCTGACACTATCACACGTCTGTTGGGTTATCTGTGTAGACTAATTTGGTTGGATGCGGTTAAGTCAAGCACTGACGTTATCCTCTTTTCTACACTACAGAGCGGGGCCTCATGCTCCCGAGCGGTTGCCGGGTGAGGTGAGGCCTTCACCCACATAAAGCTGGGTGAGTATCACTGTGAGGAAATGCCTCTATGTGATTAAGCTAATATGCTAAAATGTATTTGCGTCTTCATAGCTGGAAGAGGAGGGAACATACATGTACTTAAAGCACGTACATGGAGCCGGTGGGGTCTACGATAGGGGACACAACTGACCATAAAATTCATATTACCTCATTCCCTCCTTGTCCCCTACGGACCCTTCATGATATATCAATCCTCATTAATCTATCAATCTGTTCATGTAACATCATTTGCTCTTCTTTCTTCTTATGGCGTTTTGAATGAGGACTTGAATGAGGAATACATGATGTGGCGCACAAGCCGCAAATCGCTGGCCCACATTGCAGACATAGGCAGCAACTAAATACTATGAGAAGGCCAATACCTAGGAAGGATAGGATTTTCCATCCCCAATCTGACAACGTGGTCCAGAACCAACCGGACCAAGTCCAGGTGCCTGGATTCTGGTGTATCAGACTTGCAATCTTGTGAAGACGAGTGATGGCTTTATATACTGATGGCGCGTTTTCTGGAATGAAAACACAGCAGCTCGACCCGATGACCTTACAGGCTCCGCCCCTATCGGCCAGGATGACGTCAAGGACGAGACGATTTTGAAGAACAACAATCCGCATAGCAGACTGCTCTTCTGTTAAGTTACCTAGGGCGGAGGTAGTTTCATTCACTACTGCTTCGAGGGTTCTGGTTAATTTTCGTATCAGTTTACTGTTAAAGACAGCACCTAAGTAGGGGAAGAAACCTTTATTGAAGTCTGTATATTGTTCCCATGCCGTTTCAGTATAGTCGACAATCGGGAGATCTCTCTGTGGTCTATTGTGTACTAGATGGGTGTTTCTATGATAATCAGGAGGGGCTAGGAAAACAGGTGGCAGAAGGAATGCAATGTAACAGGTGCCATCCCAATCTAGAGGTAAGCGAATATATGCGGTATGACCACAAACGAAGTAGGAATGACGTGAAGCTTTAAACGCAGACTTGCCCTTATCACTAAATTCGATTACAGTAGTACATTTACTATGACCCAGATGTACTGAACCATTCTTTCTGACACATAATTCACCTTTAACTGGTAGTACGGACATAGCAGGCAAGACTGGTTCGGATTCGGATTCAACATTCAGAATCATGAGGTTAAGCGTAAAGTTACCTAATCCATATACTTCATTTTATAGATCAGTTCCTGTTCTTTTTGGTAGACCCTCCTTGTCAGGAAAACATACTTTATGCAGGACTGTGTTCAGATTTCCCCATATCCAGTTGCCCTGGTAGACTACGGAATCGGAATCTAGAGAGTTTATTAAACTAAACCATGCCCTACAGGAACCATTGTGCGTAAACGGGTACGGGAAGAGGGGCAGAACTCCCTTGTATTTCTGATAGGGAGGGAGTCGGCCACATATCCAACAATTGGTAGCATTGCTGGTCTGATGGGAATGATGTAACATACTAATGAATGTGTTGTTGCGCAGCGCAAGTCGGTAAGACAGTTCATGCGGGGGTAGTTCACTGAAAGAATGCTCGGCAGTGACATTGAAGGGAGAATGTGCACGCTTGAAAATAGGGTAGTAGATGTGTAACAATATACTCGCAGCAATAATCAGAAGACTTAGAAAAAACATAACCAATAATGTCACAATACAGTGGCTGCGAAGAGATTTACAATATTCACGTTTCTTGAGCTGTTTCTGTCTATCTCTCTCTCTATTGGGGTCTAGGGGATACATGTCAGAAAACTCGTTCAACCGATTCACCTAGGGGAGGACTTAAACAATTAAACTGTCTGACTTGCTAGACCTCAATTTAAGTCTGTAATTCTGGGAGGAAGTTTTCTCGACCAGGGGGAGTTTTGAGTCAGTCTGTGGAGGAGGGCCGGGCGGCTGAGAGTTCAGATCTGGAAGCAGTCCATGAAATTTTTTAATATGACTTGAGTGAAGCCAGCCCTTGCGGCCCTCGACTTTCACTGCTGTCCTTGTGGTCAGAAGAACTAATTTCGGCGTCTGCCAACGGGGCTCCAGCGGATTTCTTCGGTCGAAGTTCCTTATGAACACATAATCCCCAGGAACCACTTCATGGGGCTTCACCTCGGTGTTGTCGGGAAAGGCTGCAGCTACCTGTGAACGACAAGATTGTAGTGCAGACATCAAGGAGGCAAGGTAATCGGTCAGCATAATACAGTCAACATCAGTGATTTTTCTAGGCAAAGGCGTCCCCCACATATTCGGTGGCCTACCAAAGACCACCTCATACGGGGATAGCCCTGTTCTGGAATGTGCAACCATTCTTATATAAAAGAGCGCAACTGGCAAAGCTACTATCCAGTCGACTCCTTTCTCTCTACAGATCTTGGCAAGGCGAATTTTCAGAGTCTGATTATGGCGTTCCACAAGGCCTGCTGCCTCGGGATGTCGGACACAATGGAACTTCCATTGGTAGCCGAGCAGGAGAGATACTTGCTTCATTAACTCGGACGAGAATGGCTGACCGTTATCGGAGTATACGACGCGGGGCAAACCATATCTGGGGAAGGATTCACGAACCAGCTGCTTGGCAGTGGTCGGAACAGTGTAATCTGGGACTGGATATGCTTCTGTCCAACAGGAAAGTGCACATACAACTACGAGGACATATTTGAATCCTCGACAACGTTCCATCTGGATATAATCCATCTGGAGGACTTCAAAAGGGTGATCGGGAGGATGGAATCCACCTTGCTCTACGGGAATGCTTTTACCTGGGTTGAACTGACAACAAATCATGCAAGTACGCACTTTCTGTTTGGCTGCTGCTCGTAAGTGTTTATTGAACCAGATATTTTGAATACTGTCTAACATGGCTTTTTCTCCTAAATGTGCAGGACTATGTACTGTGTCAATGATTACTTGGACCATAGAGTCAGGGAGAAACCATGTAGATTTTCCCTTCGTCATCCATCCTTGATCTGTCTGGATCCCTCCTAGTTCAGTCCATTTCTTGATTTCATCTGGTGTAGCATGTGTCTGAATGTCAATTACATCTAGGGCGGGATCCCTAACTGTCATGCAATGTGTCGGTGTCTGGACTATTGTCTTTGTCAAGTCAGTTGCGTGAGTGTGAGCTGTATGCTTGGCTGTTCGGTCTGCCAGGTCCTTACCCTGGGAAATGATATCAGTGACTTTTGTATGTGCCTTGCACTTCATGATGGATATTGCTGTAGGCAGATGTATTGCATCTAACAGAGTTTGAATAAGGGGGCCGTGCTGAATTTTGGCCCCGTGAGAAGTCAGATAACCTCTCTCTCTCCACAGGACACCGAAGTTGTGTACGACTCCGAATGCATAACGTGAATCTGTGTATATGTTAACTCTCTTGTTTTTAGCTTGAATACAGGCTTGAGTCAGAGCGATGAGCTCTGCTGCTTGAGCTGACAGGGTATCAATACAACTTGTTTCTATGACTTCAGTTTCTGTCGTGACTGCATAGGCGGCCACTAATTCTCCTGTACTTGTTCTCATGCATGAACCATCCACATAAAGTGTCAGGTCTGGATCTGGTAATGGAGTGTCTGTCAAGTCTTGTCTGGGTTTCGTCGTAATAGTAATGACTTCAATACAATCATGTGCCAATGGATCTGTCCCATTTAATGGCAAAAGTGTAGCAGGGTTTAGTGTGTTGCAACGTCTGATTTCTATGTGTGGCTGAAACAATGTCAATTCATAACCTGTCAGTCATGCTATAGTCAAGTGCTGGGTCTGTGTTCGGTTTAAAAGAACTTCCACGGAGTGTGGAACTTGTACTGTCAACTGATGTCCTAACACTATGGAATCACTCTGTCTAATTGCTAGAGCTGTTGCTGCTACTGATCTCAAGCACGCAGGCAAAGCCTGGGCTACTGGGTCTAATATGCTAGAAAAATAAGCACGCGATTTGTGTGATCCTGCTTGTTCTTGCGTCAGCACTGACAATGCAGTACCTTCGCGTTCTGTGACAAAAAGTGTAAAAGGCTTGCTGTAACATGGTGTCGCTAAAACTGGTGCTTGACATAAGGCTTTCTTTAAGTTATCAAAAGCTTGTGTATGTTCCTGAGTCCAAGGGAGGGCAGTCGAAGACGCTGCCTCCTGGGTTGTCAACTGTATGAGTGGCTTTGCTAGAAATGCGTACTGAGGAATCCAATGTCTGCAGTAAGAAGTGAGGCCTATAAAGGCTTGTACCTCCTTTTGTGTCTTGGGCTGTGACATGTGTACAATCAACTGAATACGGTCAGGTGTTAGCTGTCTCCCCCCTTTGGACAGCAAGTGCCCAAGGTAAACAACTTGCTGAACACAGAATTGTAGCTTCGAAGGGGACACCTTGTGTCCCTTGTCAGCCAGGAAATGCAAAACTGTCAATGATGCTTGTTCACATTCAGGTTCGCTGCGGGCGGTGATCAGTAGATCATCGACGTACTGCAACAGGGCAGTGTTATCAGGCATGTGTATACTGTCTAGTTGTCTTTTCAGTGCTTGGCTATAGATGCTAGGGCTTTCTGTGAATCCTTGAGGTGCGCGTGCAAATTTGAAGCTTCGTCCATTTAAACAGAATCCGAAAAGGTATTGGCTTTCCGGGTCAATGGGGACACTAAAGAAGGCGTTCTTCAGGTCAATCACAGTAAAGAACGTTGCTTCGGAATCAATGGCAGTCAATAGAGACGAGATATCTGGGACCACGGGGTATTGTGGTACAATGCATTTATTTAATTCGCTCAAATCGATAACTAATCGATAAACAGGAGGTGCATTTGGATCAGTACGTTTAAGAATTGGAATGATGGGGGAGTTACATACATGAGTCGGTTTCTACAACCACTCCTTGTGCAATGAGCTCATCAATGATTTTCAGTAAAGCCGCTACAGCATCTGGAGGTAACTTGTATTGTCGAATTCGTGGCAAGACTACTCCTGGTCTGAGTGTGACTCGATATGGTGTAATGTGCATACAACCTACATCAGTGGGACCTTGTGCCCATAAATGTGCAGGAACATTCTGTAGTCTGGGATCAATATCTCTCAACACATAGTGACCTTTAAAGTCACGGAGAAACAGTCTTACTCCTTCCGGAGAACAGCAGATAACACCTCCTAGAGCTTTCAATGTTTTTATACCTAACAAGTTTTCTGGACATGATTTCGTTAGTAATAGATCTGTAGTACGTGTCAATGGACCAACTGCAAGGGGAAGTGGTTGCGATACTTCATTAATAATAGGCTTTCCTGAAAATCCAAGGGAAACATTCTGTGAGCCTGAGAGGGGTGCCCCTGGAACCTCATTGTGACTGATAGTTGTCCTGCTTGCCCCTGTATCAATTAAAAACTTTCTGTCTTTCCCTAATACTTGACTATGTACATAAGGACCTTCTTGATCTACAGGAACCTCAATAAGAGGCAAGCCAACTTCCCTCTCTAGTCTGTTTCATGTGTATCGCTGATAGTCGGGATAATCATTTTGTGCATACTGGTACATCTGCTGTGTCGTGTTTTGTGTTGCGGCAATGGGTTGTGGCTGTGGGACTGCTACGGTCTGTTGAGATGCTTGCATAGGCTGGACATTCTGTGGTACTTGTTGTTGGACCTGGCCCTGTCTAGGAGGACGCGGTCTCTCTTTAGTTTTACCTGTAGAGATATTGTGTTTCAAAACTGCGCAATCGTTTATATAGTGTCCTGGCTGTTTACAATAGTTGCATATCCCTTTAACAGGAGCTGTTGAATTATGGGATTGTGTCTGACCCTTTTTCTGACCGTCAGCTGGAACTGACTGAGCAACTAACATTTTCATTTTCGTGTCTTTCATACGTCTTTGTTCGTGTTCTTGTTCCTCTCTAATTCTGTTCTGGTGGTACTGTAACATTTGTAACATTTGTGAAGGCGTATTAGCTTGTCACGTGCTCTCGACTTTCAGAACACGATTCTTAACTTGGGGCAGAGAATTTTCGACCAATTTAGATACAAAAAGATGTGGATATGACTCACTACTTGGTTTCAAGCCACTATTAATAACAAAACATTTCTCAAAACGGGAATAAAAATCACTAGTGTCTTCATCGTGTTTCTGTTTGCAGGCTGAGATTGCATCCCAGTCTTCCTTTTTCGTTGCTAACAGACGAGGCAATACTTGTACTAACAATCCTGGTAATGCTTTAATTTTGTCCCCGAGCCCTAGGCCTGGGGTTCTAGTATTTTCTTCGTCCTCTAATGCAGCCCAATCAATCTTTGCTTCTCCCACCTCCCATTCTTTTTCCTTGAGTTTCTCGTAAATACCGGCAGGCAATAATACTTTTAATATTTTCATGATGTCGGGATAGGTGTAATCACCCATGAGTAACATGTCTTTTATTTCACGGTGAAAACCTGCTGGATCTTTGTCATGGCTGGGCACTAGTTTCTTCATTTCTAATAGTTCCATCTTTGTTATGGGCGTGTACACAAACACGCGTCTAAAGGTATTATCATCATTCTTGACTGGATGTACTTCTCGCAAGGGATTCTGTCTGTCTATGTAATACATTTTTCTGTCTACGGGTGGAGCTGGATCAAACTGCGGACACAGGAAGGCACTATATCTGTGCCGATGTTCTAGAATTATTTTGATTAAGTCGGTACCTAGACCTCTCCATCTATTCATGAGTAATTCTATCAATATATCAGGTAGGGGACCTGGATCAGAATGTTGGCTTTTATACAAAATAAGGAGATGCTGAATCATGTATATTCCGGCTAATTTCTGTTCATTAGGAGAAAGATTTAAAAAGGTTTGTGCTAATGCGTCGTCATTATATTTATCAGAACTGTCAGCCCATTGTACTGCTGACCTGGCTGATTCTTGTTCATCCATAGAATTGAGTACATGGTACCCCATTCGTTCTTGAAGTATTTTATCGGTAGCCTGAAATAAGTGTTCAGGCGTCTTCGGGTTTGACATGGCAGCTTGGAAAAGTCTCTTACTTTCTGGGCGTACCGGACGCATTGAATTATTAAAAAGCCTTCCCTTACCTACATAGGCTATCATTTCTCTAGCTGGTAACTGTAATGATCCTGTTGCCGTTTCTGGTGTTTCCTCCTCCTCCGAGGATTCAGTCTTATCTGCTTCTAGCTGTCTTTCGGGCCGTGGTCTTTCATGTATTTGCTCTACTGCTTTTCGGATCCTTCGGCACATATTTTCTATACTATTCTGTTTATCATGTTTTCCGTCCGCTATATTCTGACCCCATTTATTAAGTGCCTTCATTTCTTCCTGGTCTACACCAGGCCTGTCTTGGTTTCTTATCAAGCAGTTTATGAAAAAACTTAATATCATTTTCTGAGTGTCAACTTTCTGGTATGCTATGGCATCGCCAATACTTTCAGGACCTTCCCCCGTCTGAACAAAGTGATATATTTTGTCTAGATGATCAATCATTCCTGGTAATATCATTAAATAGTTTGCAACTCGTCGTAGACGTACTGATGATAGCATCATTCTGTCATCTTTACCGGGTACTGGATCATATCTACAGTCTGTAAGAGGCTCATTAAGTATGTCGTAACCCGCTGTTTGGGGTGTACGTTGGTGTGCTAAGTCCCTATAGGTCAATCGATGTGCTGGTGGTGGCGTTTGAAAACCTCCTACGGCACCTCCTGAGGTGCCAGGTCCAAAAGAATTTGTAGGGTGAATGGTGGGGAGAATAGGTGCGGGAAGAAGCGGAGGAATAATCGGAAGAGGTGGAGCGGGAGGAGGAGTATGTCGTTGCAGAGGTGGCGGTAGATTATCTCGGGGTGGAGTGCCGTCAGCAGGTGGTGTGCATGGCGGTGCGGCATTAACATATTCGGGGGCTACATCGTCTAGATAGGAAGAAAGGAAAATGTCCTTTGCGGTCTTGTGGTGTAATTTTGTCGGGAGCAATGGAGGTGGCAGGTCTTTTGGTACTTCCGGGGTGGCCTTAGGTAAACCCTCGGCCAGGAGAGGATACATACCATTCATAATAGTGTTTCGCTGTCTGTCTACTTGTTCTGCTTTTACTCGTATACCTTCCTCAACTAATACGTTTTCTCGGGCTTTTTCTGAATCCTCTCTACTTTTCTCTTCCTTTCGAAGTGCTTTTTCTGTGCGTCTATGCGATTCTTTACGCCATAATTCAATGGCATCTTTCTGTGACTGTCTGGCTTTCTTTTTCCATAATGCTTCTTCTACTCTCATGATGCAATCGGCATCCCATGTCCCAGCAGCAAGCCATCTCTGATTCTCTGCTAAATCTTTGGTGTAGTCCACCCACAAATCGAGAAATAATACGGCATCTAGGCCATGCTTATGGTACATAAAGTACCCTGGAGTGTCCCTAGGTTGAATAGGAACAGCTTCCTCTAATATCCCTTTTCTAGTTTTTATCTGTCTTAGTTTAGAGAATAACAGCATCTTGAACCTTACTACTCGATACTTACTTGGATTTGAACACAATTAATACAAAAACCACGATAATGCAGATCGAACAATCATTCATACCACAACATTAAAACACATTTGAAACATTTAAAAACGAACAATAATGATTAGAAGAAAACTAACTACCTTCATACTCGATATACTGCTAAACAGTACAGATACACCGCTAAAACAGTGCAGACCGGATATACTGCTAAACAGTACAGATACACCCCTAGAACAGTGCAGACCGGGTCTGTGTACCCAAACCCGTCTTGACCGGCACAAATTAATGCGCTCGTCTAGATGCGTCCCCAGCAACGGTACTCACCGGGAAGCACGGAACAGACGGCCTATGAAACTCGACACTGGACTGGACCGGACTGGACTCGACTGGACTGGACTCGTGACGTAGGTACTTCGGAACTTCGGAACCTGGTGGGCCTCTGAATACCTCGAACTTTGTTCTCTCAGCTAGGCTCTGGTCGGGATCCTCCGCACTCCTCACCGCCTCGTCTGGGTGTCGATCGCAGCCTCAGTCACCTCCGTTGGCCTGAGGGAGATACAGGAAATCCTGCGGGTACGCGTAGTTGTCCGTCCGGCTGTGGCAGGGCACTGGGCCTGCAACCCACCTCCGGCGCGTGGGGTGGGGGAGGGGTCCCTATTCGGGCGCCAATTATGTGGTAAATTTAAATTACCTATGCGGAATTTATGCGGTAAAATTTAATAAGAATAACTCAGTCAAAAATAAGAGTCAGAATCCGTGGTATTTGAGGTTTTAAAAAGGGGTTTTATTCCTTAAAAAGGAATTGGTTTAAACCAGGCAATCATGTTCCATCACCGCGAAGGTTCAGGAAGGGATAGACAATACTTTATTGACAGGTTATCATATATATAGTCAATGCATTACAGTAAGACATATGCAGGAGGCGTAACAGCTGAAAGAAACGAGATAAAGTCATATGTACGTAACAGAAGGCTTGCATAAAGGCGTGTGCTAAACAACGTCACATGAAACGTATATTACAAGTGGGTGGATCCATAAGTGAATCCTGCAGTGTCAGCAGAAAATATGTGGCAGAGATGCGCGCGCAGCGGCATGACGTGTGATTGACGTGGAACTGGAGGGTGAAGGGGACTTGACATTTAGCCCTACATGAGGAGACAGAAGTCTAGGGTGTCAGAACAACCTAATCCCAAATCATGTCTAGTATCTTGTGTTTGAGGAACTGTATTATCTGGAAGGAAAGGTCTCTCGGGCAGAGGCTATTCTATACTGACTGCTAGTGCGTGCATATGCGCCTACGTGTCTACATGAGATGTGAGGGGCCATGGGCCTACCATGGTAACGGAAGCTATGAATTACTTGCATGGAGACAGTGAGGCCGGGCCCTTTGCTCTGCAGCTGGGAAGGATGTTTTCGTAAACTACTAGACAGGAATGTATTTTCGAGGAGCGGAGCAGATAACTTGAAGGTTGAATTTAGTCTTGGCAGGCAAGGCTGGCCGAGCCTGGCACAGCTCGCCGCGCAGGGAGTAAGTCAAGGGTCAGGAAGCAGCAGGCTGTGGCTTTCAGAGACAGAGGGCAGAAAGAGGCTCGATGGCAGAAATCAGGGCCTAACTCGCCAGAGCTAGAAATCATGAAAGTGCACCACATAAAGACGTTGGCAAGGTACACTTAGGAACGGAATATCTGACCCATTCATGGTGGATCTGAAAGAGGACATGTTAACGTTGGACGCAAATGTATTTGCGTCTTCATAGCTGGAAGAGGAGGGAACATACATGTACTTAAAGCACGTACATGGAGCCGGTGGGGTCTACGATAGGGGACACAACTGACCATAAAATTCATATCACCTCACCGGGAAATTATTGAAGCTTCTTTGCTGTTTGCATGGCTGCCAGCCAAATAGTACATGATCCCTGTCATTGAGCTGGTGGTTAGGTAAATAGTGAATTTTATTTGCTATTTGTACTGCTATTGGTCATATTGTACATAATCTCTGCTATTTTGTCAGTGACTGGGTAAAGTGGGATGTTTCTTTGCTATTTGCATCGCTGTGCACAAATAGTACAAAATCTCACCTTGTTCAAATTTATTACACCTCTGACTATGGATCATGTGTTAATATTTCCTTTAGCCTTGGAAATTTTTACATGGCCCTTTCATGCAATTTTATTCTTCTGTGTAATGCATTAGTGTTCATTTTTCAACGTATCATTGTGAAATAAACTCACCTGTGTAGAAACATTTGTTGAGGAGGTGGTGGGTGTTGTGTTTGTGTTGCATCTGGGTGTAGGAGAGTAGGGTCTACTTCCTATGGTTACCCCCACTTTTTGCTGTGATTCTATGGATTTTCGACTTTAGTGTGGCTGTGGAGCTCCTAATCAGGCCCTCAGCCCAGCTGTTCTCTCTCTAAATTGATACCATGTACTTTAGGTACATACCAGATTGGTTACTGGGTCACCCTTGTGAGCCTCTGTATAGTGTACCATAGGTACCCAGGGCATAGGTGCATCCTAGGCCGACCAGGGGCTGCAGCATGTATTGTGCCACCCCTGGTTTGCCTTCCAAACTGCCACCACAGGTCTGTTCATACAGCCTGGGTAAGGTGGTCTAATCACCCCTTACTTAGATATAGTATACCTATATCTATATACATATATAGACACATATACACCTATAAGCCACTCTTAAGGCAGAACTTGACAATCCTGGAGGTAGTTTTCTTGGATTTATGTGAGAGGGTGCCCTACGAAGACCTGAGCTAAGCCCTTCTGCAGCTTTCGGAATTATCTCCTTATAGCCATACCATATACTCTTAAGTGCATTATAATCCTCACGGTTAATGCTAAATTTGGTTTGGCTTTATCAAAACATGTTGTGTAAGGTGTGAAACACTTTGGAATACTATCCCCCCACCAGTCCTGGCGGTGGGGGTAGCATTCCACCCTTCTAGAGGGAGAAGACATGTAGTTACTGGTTTACCCAGTTAAAGTTAAACAGACCCTCAGCATCCCAAAATGGATGCTGCTGCCACAGACACGGGTCTGCCCTCCTGCTGCTGGATGAAACTCCAGCAGGAGAGGCCTTGACAATAGGTTTCCTGTCCAGGGAGGTGCTGGCACCTCCCCAGACAGGCTCTTAGTGTATTGGGGCAAAGAGGGCTGCATTTAGTGAATGCTTTCCAGACAGTGCCTGTGGCACACAAGGAGCTCCATGCATTTTCCAGTTCAAACCGGTTGCTGGGTCACTCAGCCCCAGCTCTGGGGTGAAACTGGACAAAGGGGAAGGGGTGTAACCACCCCCAACCCAGGTCCACCCATAGGAGGGACCTTAGAGTTAGTCCAACCCCTAAACTTACTATAAGTATAGGACCCCAGTCCCTAGGACTTTAGATTACCCTGGACGAAATTCTGCAACATATATCCTGGACCTTTGACATTCCATTTTGACTGGAAGATGGAAGAAATCTCCCTTGTGGTCAAGGAGTGACCACCCTGTTCAAACAGGCACCAACAGCATCTTTGCCAGTGAGCATTTTCGAGGCTCCCACCAGATCCTGAAGAATTTGCGACACAAGACATAGACTTCCAGACATCTCTGACCTTGATCTTCACTCACAGCGAAGCTGAGACCCATGGCAGACACTAGAGACGTGGGACCGGAACTCCTGGATATCCTGCATTTTGCTACTTGCACCAACTACCCGAGGTATCCCGAAGTTGTGCATTGGGGTGCTTGAAGCCCCAGCCCCGAGCACCTGTGCATTGAAGCTCAGAGGCCCACACTCCACGAGTGTCCCATTAGCCCGCTTTGTGCATCTCAGCTTGATGCATCTTTTTGGTTCTTCGTCTGTTGGCTAGTGAGGCCCCAAGAATACCAACCTTTGTTACAACTTGCTTTCCTGGTTGCTCCAAGCTTGCTCTAACCTACCTGCAAAGGAGAAACTCCACAGATCTTGCTGGTCAGCACCAAAGCCAATCTCGACATCCTGCGTGGGTTGCATTTGCCAAGGCTTGTTGGGTCCAATCCAGATACCGACACCGCAGTTAACTAAATCCTTTGTGGCACAGCATAAATCCAGCTCCTGGTTGTCATGGATGCCTCCAGGACCTCGTGGCTGAAGAGACAAACTTCACCTTTTCACCTGAAATCCCCCGACATCTGGTGGCATGTTTCTATCGGCGCCCTGGTTACTGGCTAGTGGCCCAGACTCTGTCTCCTCTGCTTTCAGGTTCTTCACATCTCTGATCCACCCTTGGATCCACCTGGACACTTTTCCTCTGGTCACCTGAAGCACTTCTTCGCAGCTCTCCATTGGAATCGACGACGAAACCCGACACAAAAAGACACCTATTCACCCGGCTTCCCTGGGTGAGGTAACACGAGTACTCCGGTGCTCCCATGGGTATTGACTCTCCAAGTGTCAGGTATAAAAGGGCTCTGTTGCAGTTCACCTCCTTGTACCCATTTTCTTTAAAATTGTAACTTGTTTTTTCCCCATGGAAAGTCAATGGTAACCCGCCGCTGTGTTTAGACACTGCACGCGTCTCCCGTGGGCCTCCTACATCCTATCCTTTGGTTGTCCTGAGTAGCCTCAGCGATTCCACAGGCCCTAGGCCTGCTTTCTATTCCTCACGTGGTTCTTATACCACTATTTAGTATATGGTTTGTGAGGCCCCTAGGGCAAAACGTATACTGTGCAACTTATTGTATGTTAATTAAGTTCCTTACATTGTACTTTTACCTCTGACCTCATAAAGAGTCCAGAGGGGTTGTGTTTAGAATAAATACATATATATTTGATATATACCTTGTTTGGTGTGCTTTACTTTGGTACTCAAGAGATTATAAATGGTAAAACAACGTGCTTAACTTGTCTCCAAGTCTTAGCCTGAAGGCTGCTCTCCACAGCTACCCCTAGGATAGCTTTCTATAAGGTTGAATTTAACCTACCATCAATAAGAGTTGACTAGACTGGTGCAAGGTGCCCACTAGAACTAGTGGACATCATATTCCAGGCTAACTTCTCACGTTGGTGTGCAGCGGATGGGATAAGAGCTTGCACTTGTTTTACCAAATAATCTTGAGAATATAATTTGAAAAATCACATTAAGGTACCTGTAGGTACATATGAATCAAGACTTATAATACATAAGTTCTACTGAACTTAGCAGTTGTAGGTGATACGGGCTTAGCACACCATGACTACAACTTCTAGAGAGGTTCTAGTAGGAAACAAGTAGTGTAGGTAGGTACACACACCACACCTCACTAGTCATGGCTTTAAAGGCAGGAGCTAGTGCCTCCATGCCGGATGTCAGCAAAGAGCAGACATCTAAATATGAAACATTCACTTGCCAAAATTTAAGAGGATTGTGTGTCACAAGAAAATTAAAGCAAGGATAGAGTCCCACCACCCAACATCTGATAGATATCTTAGTGGCAGATGACTTAACAAAAGAATAAGATCTAGATACCCAGAGTAATAGGGATGGGGGCCATCCATCATCAGAAGAAGATCCTAGTAAATTTCCTCAACAGGATTCTGAAGATGATGAGGATGCAGGCCAGTGGGAGGTTGATAAACCTATCCTGGAAGAGACAGGACTACCTGAGGGTGGAGAGGTTTCTCTCCACGTAGGCCTGCAGGTTTACCCAGAAGGCCCAAATCACTCTGAGGAGAATCTGGACATTCTGATTCATCAGTAGGGTCCTCTGCCTCAGCTCACAGGAGGAGAACATCCCCTGAGAGAACAGAGCATGACGCTAGAATGAGAGAAGTCAAGCTTAGGATCAAGAGGCAAGAAGTTGCCCTTGAGAAAGAGACCCTAGCTCTTGAAAGAGAGAGAAAATTGTGTGGGCTGAGCCCAGTGGTGGCATCAAAATCTCTAGTGGTAGGGGTGGGTCTTATGACCATAAAAACCTAAGCAAGATTGTCCCTCCCTATCAGAGTGGGGATGACATCCACAAATGGATAACTGCTTTGGAGAGGGCCTGCAAAGTACAGCAGGTACCCCAGAGTCAGTGGGCAGCAATCTTGTGGCTCTCCTTTGCAGACAAAGGTAGAGACAAGCTCCTCACTGTTAGAGAAGAGGATGCTGACAACAACAATGTCCTGAAGAGTGCTCTAATAGATGGGTTTGGCCTAACAACTGAACAGTATAGGTTGCTGTTCAGAGATACCCAGAAGACACAGACTCAGGACTGGACAGACTTTGTAGATTGTGATACTAAGGCTCTGGAAGGCTGGTTACTGGGCAGTAAAGTAAGTGACTATACAGGATTGTAGATCCTTATAATGAGAGAACAGATTCCTAATAATTGTCAGAACCAGTTATTGCATCAACACCTGGTTGACTCTGATTTGACCTCTCCACAAGAATTTGGTAAGAGGGCAGACAAATGGGTCAGAACCAGGGTGAAGCAGAAGGTACAAAACCAAGGTGGTGACCAGAAGAAGCAAGACCAAAAGGGTGGGGAGAAAGCAAAAGACCAGAAGTCTTCTCAAGGTCCCCAAAAAGCGCCTAATGGTGGGGTCCCCAACTATCCAAAAAGAAAGAAGGTCCAAAGAAACGCTGGTGCAAGATTTGTAAAAGTAATTCTCACTGGACCGGTGATTGCACCAAGAAGGAGTCAGCTGCAACCACCATTGCCCCTGAGGCAACTGTTCCCCCTAGTTCAGCTCCAAGTGGTGGTTCTCAACAGAAGGGTGTAGTAGTGTTAACCCTGGGAACTGAGATGGACTCTGGCCTAGTCAGAGTACCAACTCAAGCTGTTTTGATCTGTGATGGAGGCATGGAAATGTCCTTCCCTGTGAGTCCCAATAACTTGGGCAAGTACAGACAAATTCCTTTTGTCAATGAAAAAGAGACTCAGGCCTACAGGTACACAGGGGCTAGTGTCACAATGGTGATACCTCACTTTGTGGACCCTGGACAGATCATATTAGGTGAAACTTACCTAGTGGCCTTTGCTAGTAATGTCACTACCACACACAGTATGGCAGTTGTTAATTTCCCCTGGGGAGGGATAACTGGCCTTAAGAAGTTTGTTGTTAGTGCAGACCTCCCTGTAGAATGTTTGCTTGGCAATGACCTAGAGATGTTAGTCATATCAACACATGTTCTTGCTGTGACTCGGTCACAGGTCAAAAATTGCAACACTGAAAATGCACTGGATTCTGGAATAATGGACCAGTTGCCTACCAGGAAAAGGAGCAGTAGGGTTATGGCTGTGCCATCCCCCTGCCTCAGAATGAGGATAAGCCTTCTGAGGAAGCTGATTGTGAGCCTGAAGAAGGTACTGTCCTAGAAGAGAATCAGTCTGATCAGGTTGAGTTTCTTGGGACAGGGGGAACTTCCACGGCAGATCTGAGGCAGGCGCAGTATGACTGCCCTTCTCTTGAACCCCTCAGACAGCAAGCTGCTACTGAGGCTGCAGGGAATGCTAGTGGAGCCCATAAGGTTTACTGGGATGAAGGGCTCCTGTATTGAGAGGGTAGAGACCCCAAGCATGGTGCTTCCAGAAGGTTGGTCATACCTTTGGCATTCAGGGGCTTCCTTTCGACACTTGTCCATGATATTCCCTTATCCGGACATCTTGGCGAGAACAAAACTTGGGACAGGCTTGTCCCTCATTTTCACTGGCCCACATGTCAGAAGACAGCAAGGAGTTTTGTCGCTCCTGTGTAACCTGCCAAGCCAGCAATGGATCCCCAAACAGCCTCTGGGCACAGGTTTATTCTGGTGGTAGTGGATCATGCCACCAGATACCCGGAAGCTATACCACTTAGGACCACTACAGCACTTGTTGTGGCAAGAGCCCTCTTGGGAGTTTTCTCAAGAGTGGGTTTCCCTAAGGAGGTTGTATCAGACAGAGGTGCAAACTTCAATCTCTAGTTACCTGACTGAAGTGTAGAAGGAGTGTGGAGTGAACTATAAGTTTACCACACCCTATCACCCGAAGTGCAATGGTCTAGTTAAAAGGTTCAACAAGACCTTAAAGGGTATGATTAAGGGTCTCCCAGAAAAGCTCAGGCAGAGATGGGATATCCTGCTATCCTGTCTTTTATTTGCTTACAGAGAGGTCCCACAGAAGGCTATAGCCCTTTTGAACTTTTGTTTGGGAATCCTGTAAGAGGACCCCTTTTTCTGGTGAAGGAGGGATGGGAGTTGCCTCTCAAACTTCCCAAACAAGACATTGTGGACTATGTACTTAGTCTCCGCCCCCGGATGGCTGAGTACATGAAAATGACATCCAAAAACCTTGAAGCAAGTCAGGAATTGCAAAAGGCCTGGCATGACCAAAAGGCTGGACTGACTGTTTACCAGCCAGGACAGAAAGTGTGGGTGTTCGAGCCTGTGGCCCAAGCAGCTCTCCAAGACAAGTGGAGTGGACCCCACACTATTGTTGAACTGAAGGGAGATGTCACCTATTTGGTTGATCTTGGAACTTCCAGGAGCCCCCGCAGGGTGCTTTATGTCAACAGACTGAAACCATATGTTGACAGGGCAGACATGGAGGAAGAGAGTGACCCTCTCCGAGACCTGCTCTCTCAGAACCCTGATGATGGTTCAGTTGATGGTGTAGCCTTGGCAGGCAGCCTCACTGGCCAGCAGCAGAGTGACTACAGACAAGTTCTGCAGGCATACAGACATATGTTTTTACTGACTCCAAGTCAGACTACCTGGTGCACTCATGAAGTGGACACTGGGGACAGTCTGCCTGTTAAAAGTAAGATTTACAGGCAACCTGATCATGTCAGGGACTGTATCAGGACAGAAGTCAAGAAAATGTTGTAATTGGGAGTTTTTGAACCTTCAGATAGCCCTTGGGCTATTCCAGTAGTCCTGGTGCCAAAATCTCACACACAAGATGGTAAGAGAGAGATGAGGTTTTGTGTAGACTACAGAGATTTCAATGCTGTCACTAAGACAGATGCCCATCCAATACCTAGAGCAGATGAGCTCAAAGATAAGTTGACCTCTGCCAAATATCTGAGCACATTTGATCTGACAGCTGGCTACTGGCAAATCAGGTTAGCTGTTGAGGCCAAGCCAAAGACAGCATTTTCAACCCCTAGTGGGCACTATAAATTTGTGGTGATGCCCTTTGGTCTGAAAAATGCACCTGCCACGTTTCATAGGTTGGTGAACAAAGTCTTCTCAGGCCTGGATGACTACTGTGCAGCTTATCTTGATGATATTGCTGTCTTTATTTCCACCTGGGAAGATCACCTGATCCACCTGAAAAATGTTTAGAGGCCCTGCAAAAGGCAGGCCTAACTATCAAGGCTACCAAGTGCCAGATAGGGCAGAGTCAGGTTGTGTACCTGGGCCACCTTGTGGGTGGAGGCCAGGTTCAACCATTGCAGAGCCAAATCCAGACCATAATGGACTGGGTTGCTCTAACTACCCAGACTCAGGTCAGAGCTTTCTTGGGCCTGACTGGGTACTATAGGAGACTTGTCAAGGGGTATGGTTCCATTGTGACACCCCTGAATGACTTAACTTCTAAAAGAATGCCTAAGAAAGTTCAGTGGACAGTCAGCTATCAAAAGGCATTTGATGACCTGAAGTAGGCCATGTGCACTGCACCCATTCTGCAAAGTCCTAACTACTCCAAAACATTCATTGTTCAAACAGATGCTTCTGAGTTGAGGGTAGGGGCTGTGCTATCACAATTGAACGAAGAAGGTCAGGACCAGCCAGTATTTTTCTTTAGCATAAGGCTGTCCCCTAGATAGAAACGTTGGTCACTAATTAAGAGGGAGGCCTTTGCTGTGGTTTGGGCCCTGAAAAAACTGAAGCCATACTTGTTTGGTACTCAGTTCACTGTTCAGACAGACCATAAGCCCCTCTTGTGAACAAAACAGATGAAGGGGGGAAATTTCAAACTGCTCAGGTGGTACATTTCCCTACAGGGGATGGACTATACAGTGGAATATAGACCTGGGAGTAACCATGCCAATGCAGATGGACTCTCCAGGTATTTCCACTTAGAACATGAAGACTCAACTGGTCAAGGTTAGTTTAATATCCCTGCGTTGGGGGGGGGGGGGTTGTGTCGGAGAATAGGGTCTGCTTCCTATGGCTACCTCCACTTTTAGCTGTGGTTCTCTGGTTTTTGACTTTGGTGTGGCTGTGGACCTGCTAATCAGGCCCACATCCCAGCTGCTCTCTCTCTAAATTGATACCATGTACTTTAGGTGCGTACCAGATTGGTTACTGGGTCACCCTTGTGAGCCCCTGTATAGTGTACCATAGGTACCCAGGGCATAGGTGCACCCTAGGCCTATCAGGGGCTGCAGCATGTATTGTGCCACCCCTGGTTTGCCTTCCAAACTGACACCACAGGTCTGTTCATACAGCCTGACTAAGGTGGTGTAATCACCCCTTACTTAGATATAGTATGTTATGTTATGTTATGTTACGTTATGTTATGTTATGTTAGCTGTTTTTGTACCGCGCACAGCTGCCCCAGCAAAGGGGAGTCCTGGCGCCAAAAGAGGGTATACACAACATCGCAATAAAGCCGCAGATACCTATATCTATATACATATATAGACACATATACACCTATAAACCACTCCTACAGCAGACCTCGACAATACTGGAGGTAGAGTGGTTGGTTTTATGTGAGAGGGTGCCCTAGCATGAGCTGAGCCCCTCTGCAGCTTTTGGAACCATCTCCTTATAGCTGTTCTATGATATAGCCATACCATATACTCTTAAGTGCATTTTAATCCTCGCGGTTAATGCTAACTTTGGTTTGGGTTTATCAAAACATGTTGTGTAAGGTGTCAAACACTTTGGAATACTAGCCCCCCCCCAGCCAGTCCTGACAGAGGGGGTAGCATTCCACCCTTCTAGAGGGAGAAGACATGTAGTTACTGGTTTACCCAGTTAAAGTTAAACAGAGCCTCAGCATCCCTACCTGTATATTTATATGAGTCTCACCTAGATTACAAAAAAAAATATGTATATATTGTATATATTTATGGAATTTTTGAAATCCTACATTAGTAGATATGATTCTAAAGCTATTTCTTATATTTATTTAATTTTCACCACTCTAGGCGTTTTTGACTCTGAATATAAATTTTGATTATGACACTTGTCGGTAATTTTCGAAAAAAAATTCCACCATTACAATTTATAAATTTTGTACACACTGTTTGAACCATATGATTTGAAAAATTAATTACATTTTCATTATCGTATGACAATCATGATGGTTAACCCCTTCGACGCTCATGACGGAACGGTTCCGTCATGAGGCACAGTGGAGCTGTGCTGATGACGGAACCATTCCGTCATGACCACACCCATTATCATTATGCTTCAGCACCTCAGGGGAATATGTCTAGCAGCGATGAGGTTAAAGAACTGTTTCACTTTTATTTGCAATATGGCCAACATGTCAGTCTTTTCTTTATTTTCACTATTGCACTTTTTCAATGTCTAAATCTTTTTCACCTGTGCACGGATTATAAATTGAGGTTAATCTAAGGGGCGCGTTATGTGAACAAGCTCCCTTGTGGAGTGATACGCGTCATGGGCGACACCATGTCTTTTTATTTCATCTCTGTGAAATAAACACCTTACTTCTATGGATAATATAGTTGCTGCCTCTTCTTTGATCGATTAAAGGATTATCACGCTAAGAGGTCCTGACCTGATCTATTTTCACCACGGATTGGTGAAACAGGAACATTGTTCTATCTATTACCGGAGAAGCTGCTTCCGGTTTTGGACCCTCTTGCTTACTGAGGCACGGCGCTGCTGCAGCGTTCTACGTTTCTACGTACTTTGCAATTGGATTGTTTCGAGTCCTGCTTTGCTGTGCCCCCCGCCAGGAATTCGTAAGGTTTTCGGCGCTTGAGGAGGAGTAGTCGAACGGCGTGGTAGCTGGATGGCCGGTCGGTCGGCTGACTGACCTGGAGCCCGGCACCGATTCCGGTAAGACGCTCCTGCGAGCGAACGCCAAGTACCTTTTTCATGCTTCCGATTCGGCGGGCTGTGGGATAGTGACTCGTTTCGAGCTCGAGACACGATTACTTAACCTTGAGCTCGCAACTGATTACGGCAGCAACTTTCTTCTATTTTTTGAGATATTATCCGAAGTTAATAATTATATCAAATATAGACTTTAAATATTCACACAAGATAATATCCAGCGACGCGCTCCGGAACCGCGAAAGCGCCGCAGAGGCACGTTTCGAAAACTTACCAACTGTTGCCAATGAACCCAACAAAAACACTGCAGAAGACTCTAATAAAGATGTTAAACCTCTTTTAAAAACACTTGAGAAGCTACTGCGATCTGAACTTTCACAGTGGTGGGAAAAAAAGTCATTAGAAAAATATTGTGATGTTAATAGAGTCCCACGCGGTCTACGTGTCCTCATTGTACCAACTTACAAAAATCCAAATCCCCAAATGTTGCAAGAGTGGGCTGTCAACAACTTACAGAGCTCCATGAACATGATCCATATTCTTATTAAATACGCGGAAATCGACCGCGATGCAATTTTGGTTGAGATTGACAAAGTTAACACGCTCTTGGAGGCAACTGGCGAAACGGACTTGATACAAAAAACTAAAGCAGAAATCGATGTGAGGATCAAAAAATTAGAGGAAATCATCATTGAGCGAAAGGTATTCAAATTTGCCCGCGACAGAGACGATTACGCTAATGGTCGTATTTTTACATTCTCAAAAAAGTACAATAATTATAAACGCAAAGCACTAGCGGGCACAAGCAAACAGAACCAAACTTTGAATCCATTACCAGCTGAAAGCAATGATGTATCTGCAACACCGCAAGACCAATCCGATAGCATCTCAGTCACCTCTATGAATTCACTAACCTCCAACGATTCGGAAGACAACCAAACACCTGTGCAACCAGGTTTGTCAACCTTGCAAGTTTCTCCTTAATTGATGAACTGAATTTTGTCAACGAGGACCGGCGTTATTTTTTGCGCTCCCGCAATCCTCCATCAAATCCGGCAAATCAGTCAGCAAAAACCGGCGCGCAAGGAAACGCAAACACAAACAAAAATATCTCGCAAACAAAGACCAAAAAGAATTGGAAAAAGTGACTCACATCACCGAAAACACAGTGGTAAATCTTACTGATATTACTTTGACTAAAGCAGAGGAACAGTTGTTATCGTTGGGTTTGAGTTTTTGTCCAAGCAATAGATTTTCTTATAATCAAACTCGTATTGATGTTTATGAATTCATAAGAAAAATTAAACTAATGAAATATTTTAAGCTGAATCCCGAACGCAAAAAAGAGTTAAGCGTTACTAATAGCAGCGATAGTCAGCCATCAATACAAGCTGTGGACTCAACAGGGTTGCAAAATCTTTATGATCTGGCACGTGAATGTGACTCACAGCCATGTCCTACTGTGAGCCAAGTTCTCAATGTTAATTTGCCTGCCCGAGCCCTTTCAAACCAAAGTCCACCTTCTTTCCTCTAATGCCAAGAGATGCTTTGGACGTCTACAGCGACAGGGTAATTTCTGAACTAAAAATCTTGAATCGTACAGTTTTGAATAAAACTAGAAAAACTAACTATTTCAATGCTCAGTACCATCGATTGGTAAGAAAATTACAATTCAACCATGAGGTAATAGTAAAAAAACTCCGATAAGGGAGGCAATACTGTACTCTGGGCACGATCTGACTAACTCCTTGAGGCCAACCGACATCTTTCAGATTCCTCATGTTATACTCTATCTAGCCAACATGTGATGGTAAATACTGAAGTTACCACTAGGAAGAAATTGTCAAATTGGTATAAATCTGGTTTACTCTCCAAGAACAAGTTTAATTTTCTTAATGTTGAAAATCCTATCACCCCATTTTTTGTATTTCCTCCCCAAAATTCACAAGATGGTATCCCCTGTCCCTGGGCGCCCAATCTTCTCAGCTATTGGTAGTATAAACGAAAAGATTTCCAAATATGTTGATTATTTTCTGCAACCACATATGATTTCTTTGCCCTCATATCTTAAAGACACCACAGATTTTTTAAATAAGGTGCAAAATGTACGTTGGCATTCTGATTACAAGATATTGGTAATGGACATTGAGTCACTGTACACCTCTATTAACCATTCTCAGGGATTGCATGCTTCTGAGTACTACTTAAACAAACGTGACATAATGTTTCGAGGGCACAATTCAATGTTGTTGGAAATGATATGGATTTGTTTGACTTCTAACTATTTCAAATTCCAAGGCAACATTTTTCACCAATTGCGCGGTGTGGCAATGGGTTTGTGCTTCTCCCCCAGTTACTCATGTCTACATGTTGGCTGGTGGGAGGAGCGCGTGCCCAGAGTCACACACGCCAAATGGTTGCCACACATCTCCCATTATTGGCGTTACATCGATGATGTGTGTATCTTTTGGAATGGAACCACTTCAGAGGCTGTGTCTTTTGTTGATGAAATCAATGACAATGATCTGAATCTCAAGTTTACTGCATCCATCAACAAAGACTCAGCTGAGTTCCTAGATGTTCAAATGTATGTGGAGGACGCTGAATTAAAAACTAAACTTTTCAACAAGACCACCGCCGGAAACTCCATATTACACGCTAAGAGCGCACATCCGATCCATACCATCAACAGCATACCCTACGGCGAATTCATTCGAATCCGCCGCATTTGCAGTGATGCCATGACTGCTAATGCTTGTCTTGATTCCTCAGTAGAAAGGTTCCTGAGAAGAGGCTATACAAGAACTATACTAGAGCAGGCTCTAGTTAAAGCAAAGACCCATGACCGCAACACTCTATTGAAACCAAAACCTGTTCTAGACTCTCAAACGGATTGCTCTATTAGACTAATTACCACCTTTAGTTCGCAAGAAAGAGCAATCCGTCGTATCATCTGTTCAGAATGGCCAATTGTCCTCACTGATAACATTTTGAATCCTATTTTACCAAATCTGCCATATGTCACTTTTAGACGAGCACCTTCTATGTGTGATGCCCTAGATAAACCAATGCCTGAAGTTCTGCCAAAAAAACCCTGGTTCTGTAAAACTGTTTTTTTTAAATGCACCTCTTGTCGCGCGTGCACTTTTGCCCGCAACTCAACATATTATACATCGGCCTTCAGCGACAAAAAAATTCCTATAACAGAACATCTGAATTGCAGGTCAGACTTTGCAGTCTATAAATTAAGATGCACCTTCAATGTGGAATATATTGGGAGTACTAAACTCCTGGTGCATCAGCGCATTTTACAGCATATGCGCGCCATTGTGAACAGCAATAATGACTATCCTGTCGCAAGACACTTCAAAGCTGTCCACAATAACCAATTAAAAGATCTGGAGTATACTGTCTTATGCTCAGTGCCTGTCCCCAGCCGGGGAGGCAACCGTGAACGTCTGCTAAGACAAAAAGAAGCACATCTCATTCTTTTGCTTGACACCAGAGCTCCTAATGGCCTTAACCTTACAGAAGACTTATATGTCTTCTTGTAAATTATTGAAATAAAAATCTATGGGCATTTAAACAGCATCTATAAATAATTACATCCATTTTATGTTACCATCTAGCTTTGATGTTTAGTGAGATCTGGGCTAATCATATCTGTACTGTTCCTCTATGAATGTCTGCTTCTCCATTCTGCAATGTTCTATTTCCTTATTCTAATAGAAATTAGCGTTATCAAGCTATATGGCATCATAATGGCTGTTTTCTTGATGTTTCTCTGTCTGACGCTTTCAACAATTGTTTTTATACATATACTGTTTAAAATGATTTAGCACGCTTTAGTATATTTTGCCACAAATATGTTTTTTTGTTTAAATTTTAGGCCATAATCTTGCTACAAGAATTTCCATTGCCAACTAAGATTATCATTTCCAATTAAAACGTCGCTTTTGGATTACTTCTACATAAAAATCCTAAAATATTATCACTGGTGAAGAATTGTTTTCCAATAATGACATGATTTGGATTGTTTTTTTCTGTGCAGTCTGTACTTTATATTGATGAAGACACTTGTCGATTATTTCTATAACTCCTACCTGTATATTTATATGAGTCTCACCTAGATTACAAAAAAAAATGTATATATTGTATATATTTATGGAATTTTTGAAATCCTACATTAGTAGATATGATTCTAAAAATATTTCTTATATTTATTTAATTTTCGCCACTCTAGGCGTTTTTGACTCTGAATATAAATTTTGATTATGACACTTGTCGGTAATTTTTGGAAAAAAATTCCACCATTACAATTTATAAATTTTGTACACACTGTTTGAACCATATGATTTGAAAAATTAATTACATTTTCATCTGCAGCTTTTGGAACCATCTCCTTAAAGCTGTTCTATGATATAGCCATACCATATACTCTTAAGTGCATTTTAATCCTCGCGGTTAATGCTAACTTTGGTTTGGGTTTATCAAAACATGTCGTGTAAGGTGTCAAACACTTTGGAATACTAGCCCCCCCCCACCAGTCCTGACAGAGGGGGTAGCATTCCACCCTTCTAGAGGGAGAAGACATGTAGTTACTGGTTTACCCAGTTAAAGTTAAACAGAGCCTCAGCATCCCTACCTGTATATTTATATGAGTCTCACCTAGATTACAAAAAGAAATATGTATATATTGTATATATTTATGGAATTTTTGAAATCCTACATTAGTAGATATGATTCTAAAACTATTTCTTATATTTATTTAATTTTCAAAACTCTAGGCGTTTTTGACTCTGAATATAAATTTTGATTATGACACTTGTCGGTAATTTTCGAAAAAAAATTCCACCATTACAATTTATAAATTTTGTACACACTGTTTGAACCATATGATTTGAAAAATTAATTACATTTTCATTATCGTATGACAATCATGATGGTTAAAGAGCTGTTTCACTTGTATTTGCAATATGGCCAACATGTCAGTCTTTTCTTTATTTTCACTATTGCACTTTTTCAATGTCTAAATCTTTTTCACCTGTGCACTGATTATAAGTTGAGGTTAATCTAAGGGGCGCGTTATGTGAACAAGCTCCCTTGTGGAGTGAAGCGCTTCATGGACGACACCATGTCTTTTTATTTCATCTCTGTGAAATAAACACCTTACTTCTATGGATAATATAGTTTCAGCCTCTTCTTTGATCGATTAAAGGATTATCACGCTAAGAGGTCCTGACCTGATCTATTTTCACCACGGATTGGTGAAACAGGAACATTGTTATATATAGACACATATACACCTATAAGCCACTCCTAAGGCAGACCTCGACAATACTGGAGGTAGAGTGCTTGGTTTTATGTGAGAGGGTGCCCTAGCATAAGCTGAGCCCCTCTGCAGCTTTTGGAACCATCTCCTTATAGCTGTTCTATGATATAGCCATACCATATACTCTTAAGTGCATTTTAATCCTCGCGGTTAATGCTAACTTTGGTTTGGGTTTATCAAAACATGTCGTGTAAGGTGTCAAACACTTTGGAATACTAGCCCCCCCCCCCGCCAGTCCTGACAGAGGGGGTAGCATTCCATCCTTCTAGAGGGAGAAGACATGTAGTTACTGGTTTACCCAGGTAAAGTTAAACAGAGCCTCAGCATCCCAAAATGGATGCTGCTGCCACAGACACGAGTCTGTCCTCCTGTTGCTGGACGAAACTCCGGCAGGGGAGTTCTGGACAATAGGTTTCTTGTCCAGGGAGGTGCTGGCACCCCCAAAGACAGGCTCTTAGTGTATTGGGGCAGGGAGGGCTGAATTCAGTGAATGCTTTCCAGACACTGCCTGGGGCACACAAGGTGCTCTACGCATTTCCCATTTCAAACCGGTTGTTGGGGCACTCATCCCTAGCTCTGGTGCAAAACTGGACAAAGGGGAAGGGGTGTAACCACCCCCACCCCAGGTCCACCCATAGGAGGGACCTTAGAGTTAGTCAAACCCCTAAACATACTATAAGTATAGAACCCCAGTCCCTAGGACTTTAGATTACCCTGGACGAAACTCTACAACATATATCCTGGACCTTCGACATTCCACTTCGACTGGAAGACGGAAGAAATCTCCCTTGTTGTCAAGGAGTGACCACCCTGTTCAAACAGACACCAACAGCATCTTTGCTGGTCTGCATTTTCAAGCTCCCGCCTGATCCCAAAGAATCTGTGACACAGGACATGGGCTTCCAGCCATTTCTGACCCCGACCTTCGCTCACAGTAAAAAGCTGAGCCCCTTGGCGGACACAAGAGACATGGGACCGGAAGTCCTGGACATCCTGCATTTTGCTACTTGCACAAACTTCCCGAGGTATCCAGAAGTTGTGCATTGGCGTGCTTGAAGCCCCAGCCCCAATCACCTTTTGCACTGAAGCTCAGAGGCCCACACTACATGAGTGCCCCGAGGGCCCACTTTGTGCATTTCAGCTTGACGCGTCTTTGTGGTTCCTAGTCCATTGGCTAGTGAGCCCCCAAGAAGACCAACCTTTGTTCCAACTTGCTTTTCTGGTTGCTCCAGGCTTGCTCCAAATTCACTGCAAAGCAGAAGTTCCAGAGTATTGTTTGGTCTGCACAGAAGCCAATTTTGACATCCTGCGTGGGTTGCGTTTGCCAAAGCTTGTTGGGTCTAATCCGGATACTGACACCGCAGTCAACCATATTTTTTGTGGGACAGCTGGAATCCAGCTCCTGGTTGTCGTGGATGTCTCCTGGACCGTGTGGCTGTAGAGACAAACTTCACCTTTTCACCTGAAATCACCTGACATCTGGTGGCATCTTTCTATCGCCGCCCTGCTCACTGGCTAATGGTCCAGACTCTGTCTCCTCTGCTTTCAGGTTCTTGACATCTCTGATCCACCCTTGGATCCACCTGGACACTTTTCCTCTGGTCGCCTGCAGAACTTCTTCGCAGCTCTCCACTGGAATCAACGACGAAACCCGACACGGAAAGACACCTATGCACCCGGCTTCCCTGGATGAGGTAACACGAGTACTCCAGTGCTCCCATGGGTATTCACTCTCCATGTGTCCTAGTCTAAAAGGGTTCCATGGCAGTTCACCTCCTTGTACCCTTTTTCTTTAAAATTGTAACTTGTTTGTTCCCCGTAGAAAGTCAATGGTAACCCGCAGCTGTGTTTGAACACTGAACGCGTCTCCCGTGGGCCTCCTACAACCTAACCTTTCCTAACCTTTGGCTGTCCTGAGTAGCCCCAGCGATTCCACAGGCCCTAGGCCTGTTTTCTATTCCTCATGTGGTTCCTATACCACTATTTTAGTATATGGTTTGTGAGGTCCCTAGGGCTAAACGTATGCTTTGCAACTTATCGTATGCTAATTAAGTTCCTTGTATTGTACTTTTACCTCTGACTTCATAAAGAGTCCAGAGTGGTTTTGTTTAGAATAAATACATATATATGTGATATATACCTTGTGTGGTGTGCTTTCATTTGGTACTCAAGAGATTATAAATGGTAAAACAACTTGCTTAACTGGTCTCCAAGTCTTAGCCTGAAGGCTGCTCTCCACAGCTACCCCTAGGATGGCTTTCTATAAGGTTGACTTTATAAATGACCATCAATAAGGATTGATTAGACTGGTGCAAAGTAAAGTTCAGGCAGTGGCTCTGTTGCTCTCCTCTGCACTCCCAGCCTCTCGAGAAGGTCCTGATTGTGTGCACCTGCCTGGGTGTTGCCACTTACTGGATGGGAGGGGGGGTGGTTGCACAGGATTGACTGATTCCTTAATTGCTGTTGTTTTCAATTTCCTATTCTGTATTTTCCGATTCGGTATTTACCGATTCAGTAATATTTACCGATTCGGTATTTACCGATTCGGATATACTGATCGGTATTGTGGAATCGGTAAATATTTACCAATTTTTACTGATTCGGTAAAATTTACGAATTTTACATACATCGGAAATACCGATTTCTAATTACTGAATCGGTAAAATTCGTTATTTAGAAATCGGTATTTCCAAGTTACCTACGTATGGCTCTAAATCCCGTAGTGCTCCCAGTTACCTGCTAGCACTGGCCAAGCCATACTTTCCCTCTCACAATCGCCAGTAAGCCGCCCAAGAAAGGTTTGTTGTCCCGAAATTTAATATGCCGGGATGGGCAACAAATCCTTCTCGTTCCTAGGCTCTTCACTTTGGAATTCTCTCCCCATTGTTCTTCGTAATGAGACAAACCATATCCAGTTCCACAAGTCATTAAAAACCTGGCTGTTCGATAAATAGAATGCATTCTGTCTACCATGACTTGACCTGCTTTTTGCGCTGGGAAACCCTTTTTGGGTTGCTGTCACGCATTATAAATAAAAAAACTAAAGTAAACTAACTAAACTAAGTGTAGCCTACCGTACAAATCTGTTTGGAACGGAAGGAGCAGGAGAGGTAATGTTTACTGCTCTTCTTTACAGAGGCTTTTAGTGTCTAAGATTGAAAGAAGTTGAAGCATTTTTTACTTGAAACAGGATTTCAAAGAAACAATGACTAATATCTAATATTAACGATACTAAAATGATCAACCTTTGAAGGATGAAAGGTTGTACTAACCTAGTCGGGATTCAAATCATCACCTGTAGGCCACACCAAATTAAAGCAGTGAGCACTAAATGCTTGGGGGCAATGACTAACTTGTATTCAACTAAAAAGGGAATCTATTTTTCCAATTCTCTACAATGTTTGCAGAATGTTGTTATAAATTACCTTAGGACCAACTGATGTCTCCTGAAGCTTTAAAGCTGGGTAGCATTTATTACCACAGGCAAATATATTCCTATCTGTGGAACTTGATTATAGAATTACACCTTGCACAAGTAAAGCATTTTGACTGTACTGATCTGTGCTCTGTAGTCTCTGGTGATTACATAAAGCGCTGAGCACACACAGTTGCCTGTGGATTGTCAGGGATTTACAATGGATGATGCTGTGCTTATTAATTCAACTGTTACCCAGGCGAGTCCACATGCAGTATGAGTTTATGTTCCAACTAAAGGGTGCAACAATGAAAATACCTTGAACTGTCACCTTGAGGGCCATTAACCAACAGGGCATCAACTTCCCCAAATGAGTCATGATTGTGTCAGTCTGAATTTTGTAACAGCTTGCTTTCATCCAAGCATATGCTGATGTAAAAAAATGTACTACTTTACCCCACCAATTTGAAACTCCTTTTATCGACCTTGATCGACCTTGATCGGATGAAAGGCAAAAATTCACATATTAATCGGAGTTGAGGCAGCAGCCTCACTATCTGGCTATCATGCAATTCATCTGCTACATGAGAAACCAACTTGATGGCATGTCACTGTGTACACATGCTTGCTGTATACATATAAAAGTGCTGCACATGCAGAACAAGCCAATGAAGATTTCTCAGGCTGAGATCTAGCACTCAATGGCATCGCAGGCTACAATTTTGAACAAGTTACCAGAAGGTCAATAACTGCACCAATGATATGAAGCTAACCAATCCTCTAGCTGCTCTCATGCTGTTTTCAGATTAAGAAAAGCTGCAAGATTGGGTGGAGCAGGCTAACCCAGCGCTGCTGGTGCGACTGGGAGCCTGTGTCTGAAATCCACTTCTATTAACACAGCTGCTGGATTGCTGCATGCACAAGTGTGCATGAGGGGCTGGCCAATCTGAAATGTGCACTCCACACTTTAGGGGCCATATGTATCAAGGCAAAATTTGCAGAATTCCGGCGTTTGCGAACCCATTTTCGCTAAATGGTATGTATGAAACATTTTTGTTGCAAAATAAGAAATCGCTAAATTTGCCATTCCTTATTTTGCAATTGCATTTAAGGAATTCCAAATTTTGCGATTCCTTAAATGCAATGTATCAAGGAAAAAAACATTCCAAAATGCCATTAAGGAATCGCAAATTACCACCAACTTCTAGTTAGTGGTAAGTTGCGCATTCTTTCAAAAAAGCATTATTTAAAAATCAAAAGGAGCCATGTGACGCTCATACATGCTCTTAGGGCATGTATGTGCGCCATATGCGCACACATGTCATTTTCAGGGGTGCTTTAAATGTGTGTGGTTCTGCACACCTATTTTTCTCTCTAAATTGATGTTTGAAGTGAGTTATTGTCACTGTTAGCGTGCAGTGCTATAGGGGAAAGTACCTCTACCCCGGGAAAAAATTATTTTGTATGAGTCTAGGGAAAACCCGTGACTAAAGAGCAATGCACAGCTTGAAGGCACTAGGGCCTAAGTTTAGTAATCAACATCTTTGCAATTTATTAACAAATTTGTATGTTTTTTAACGTATTCAGTTATTCACAAACAGTATTCAAAATGTTCCATGAAGCAAAAGCCAAATTTGGTACATATCAAAATTATTCTTTGGTATACATTTAACATAGATTAATGTCTAAACAGCAAAAACAATATGCATAAACAATTCATAAACAACTCAATGCATTTCGGGTTCCTCCCGAACCCTTCATCAGGGGGAATTTAGTTAATCAATATTCACGAGTATGCGTAGTTTAACTCCTCAGAGTCCGTCAGGATGCGAATCTACAAAAAGACATATAGAAACCTAAGTTGCTAGTAAAAAGGGATAGTAACTGATGAAAATCAAGCGTCAGTCAACATATTTTATATTTTTGTGGGTTTTACATGCTGGGAACTATTACACTTTGCTCTTTTCCATAGTTACTTCTGCTGGAAGGATCGCTTTTATGCTCAAAGGACAGGTACCTCTATGGGCTTTCCGGGGGCACCTGCCTATGCAAATACATTTATGGCGTACTTCGAAGAAAAATACATACTCCATCATCGAGATTGGAAAGAAAATGCCCTGATGCTGATCCGATACATCAATGACTTTTTGGTCATTTGGAGAGGCCCACGCACGACATTGAACAGATGTCTCGATGAATTGAACTCTTTTAATAGCCGGATACAGTTCACGTATGAGGTTGATGAGAACAAGATACATTTCTTGGATATTGAAATTTTGAAAACCTCCACTGGTTTGGCCACTAGAGTTTACAAAAAGCCCACTGACGTGAACAATGCATTACACTTCTCGAGTGCCCACACCTTATCCCTAAAAAAACACTTACCTGTCTCTCAACTTATGACAATAAAAAGAATAACATCGGGAGAGGAAACTTGTGAACAATTGATGGATGATCAAGTGAGGAGATATAGATCTAGGGGTTATCCAGACTCCACCCTGATTGAAGCTAGGAGGATAGCATCCAATAAAAAAAGAGAAGATCTACTTCAAAAACAAACCAAATCAGGAGAAACAAAGGAGGTGTTTGTTATAAAACACTCAACCCAAGCCCCGAAAATTAAAGCTATCATCCGAAAGAGATGGGAAATGATCGAGAATGAACCAGATTTTAAAGGGGTCATATCAGGAACACCTTTGTTCGCCCACACTCGGGCACAAAACCTTCGAGAACTGCTTAAAGCACAAACAAGAGATGAACCAAAAGGATTTAAGGGAATGAGAAAGTGCTACAACTGTGGCCAATGTGGAAATGTCATCACCGAAAATGAATTCCGACATCCAAAAACTGGAAAAGCAATCCCCCTAAGACATACATCCGATTGTACAACTGAAAATGTCATATACGCGATAAAATGTCCTTGCGGACTGATCTACGGGGGCAGAACAAGCAGAAAAATTAAAACTAGGATTGTGGAACATAAGAGTCGCATACGGAACAAAAACACGAACTCCGCACTAGCAGTGCATTGGAATAATGCAGGTCACACCATTCCACAGTTGAGATACACGATCCTTGAGAGTATAGTACCACACACAGGTATGGACACTAACAACACATTGTCGAGAAAAGAAACACAATGGATCAAAAAATTAGGGATCACAATCCCTGGGGGACTGAACGACCATTATGAGCTTTTGTGCTTTTTATAAATACAATTACATGTGATTCAAGATTGTGAGGGGTATTTTGCATAATTTGTGATGACACTATATTGCGTTTCATTTTTATTTATTTTTATTCTATTCATTCTACTCTATTTCCCATTTTGATCTCACTTCGCCTCATCTTCCTTCTTTGCGTCTATTTTTTCACCTTTTTTCTGTTCATACACATCACTTTGCATATATTCGATAACAAAAACCCGGTCGCCATCTTAGATAAGGTTCAACATCGGCACTTCTACAGTCCGTTTTTTATGTTCATGAATATGATAGCCGGCGCTCCGCCATTGCTGTGAGCTTATGTATTCAGAACCGGCCACTTTGGGGAACACACACGAGGATCGGCATATAGATAGGACGGCAATCTAAACAGCGGGAAGGTAAGGGGATCCTTGAGTTTAACATTTAGATCTGAGCTTTGAACCACACGTCGTATTTTATTACTCACGGAGGATTTTATCTGGATTTTCAGATATCCTCTACACATCAGACACGGAAGGGGTAATATGAGCCCCGATTGAGGTAAGATGAAGACGCAGTAGCGTCGCATTGTTAAGTCGACTAATGAAAGACTTAGCATAGATTTAAACGTATAGAACAGGTCCCTTACTATCATTATTATTTAAAGTGCCTGAAGACGTTAATCCTTCATGTTGAAATGCTGCCTTGGATGATAACCAATCACCATTGTGAGTAATGACCCTCAGGCCTTTATAGTATCTTTTACATACTAGAACTGGCAAAGTGCACAACCTTATCTATTTTCAACAGGAGAATCTGCTTTTTTAGATAAAAGAGTAGATCATATTCAGCATTCCAGTGAGACACAGAAGGTACTATTTACAAGGGTTTAGGTAAATCACTATGATGGAGACAGGTTCTTACTGCACTAGTGTTTATTAGAGCACATGATCGGAGTCCCTTTCAAGAAATTTGGTGTTAGGATTTTGGTGACAGACTATTCTTGGGCTTCTATCTGATTGAAGGCACTCTTTGGTTTTGGTAAAATTTTGGTCTCTCACTATTTGGAAATTTTCTACAAATTTGATTTCAATATAAGTGTCATTGCTTCCCAGCATGCAAAACCCACAGAAATATAAAATATGTTGACTGACACTTGATTTTCATCAGTTACTATCCCTTTTTACTAGCAACTTAGGTTTCTATATGTCTTTTTGTAGATTCGCATCCTGACGGACTCTGAGGAGTTAAACTACGCATACTCGTGAATATTGATTAACTAAATTCCCCCTGATGAAGGGTTCGGGAGGAACCCCAAATGCATTGGGTTGTTTATGAATTGTTTATGCATATTGTTTTTGCTGTTTAGACATTAATCTATGTTTAATGTATACCAAAGAATAATTTTGATATGTACCAAATTTGGCTTTTGCTTCATGGAACATTTTGAATACTGTTTGTGAATAACTGAATACGTTAAAAAACATACAAATTTGTTAATAAATTGCAAAGATGTTGATTACTAAACTTAGGACCTAGTGCCTTCAAGCTGTGCATTGATCTTTAGTCACGGGTTTTCCCTAGACTCATACAAAATAATTTTCAGGGGTGCAGCAGGGTGTTCTTGAGACACCCCTACACCCTTGAAAATATTCACAATTTGCGATTAGCAAATTGCGATTTGCAATTTCCCCATCATTCCTATTGGCCTCCTGGCCCATAGAAATGAATGGGAAATAATTTCTTAATTGCGATTAGCAATTTGCTAATCGCAATTATGGAATTTTAAGGAATCGCTAAAAAGAAGCGATTTTCTACATACATATCATTTTGCGATTTCTAAATAGCGATGCCTTAAAAATCGCTATTTAGGAATCGCAAAACGGAATGTTGATACATATGGCCCTAGGTGTCATCCCTGCTGCAGTGCTGACCCCAATCAATCAGCAGGAAGAATAACCCTGGCAGCACATTCACCACTGACATGCACTGATGCAGATCATAATAAAATGATAATGAGACTTTTTTATTGAATTGTTGCTTTTTAGTGATTCAGTCTCAGCTGGTGGGGCTACTCAGCACATATTGTGTCACCCACTAAAGGAGCATTGTAAAACAACATGTTCTGGGCCTGCAACTACATCCTCGGTGTGCAGTTTTAAGCTGCTATTTCAACCTGGAAATATAATGATTTTGACTGGTCTAAACCATCCGTTGTATACATATTTCACCCCTAATGTAGGCACCAAATGCTCAGAGGGCAGGGGGCATGGTATCTAAATGTAGGGCATGTATATTTAATGTTTTAAATGCCCTGGCAGTGTGTAACCAGGTGACTGGTAATCAGGGCAGCGACAAGGAAATGGACTGGTGGTCTTTCAATACTGAAGAATTACTTAATCCTTCCTCACAGGACGAGCCCGGTTCGTGGCGATTACTTTCAGACGAAATGCAAGCAGCCCCTTTAACTGGCAGACCGACCTGGACGCAAGGACAGCCCACCGTGACGTGTCCTTGCTCGCATTGGATAAAGAACCAGAACATTGGGAGTCGGGGTGCGACGTCACCGGACTCGGAGCGTGTCGAGGAGAGGAAGACGCCGAGGAAGAACGCCGGGTAGGAGAAGAGGAGATCGCCAAGCCAGGACGAGAAGTAGACGAAGCTGGGGAAGGCGAAGCGCTGCTTGCCGAAGAAGACGAGCCAGGAGGCCAACGAGACCGCGCTGCGCCGTGCCACACTCCCGAGGGAGGAGTGTGGCTACGACAGGTACGGGACAGGTTCTCGAGCTGGGTGGGACGGCGGGGTTATCTTCCTGCAGTTAAAAGACCCTCTACCTCCTAGATTCCCTGCACACCCCCCTTACCCTGTAAAATACCTTCCCTCACGTCTAAGCACTAGATTGCGGTAAAGCCTGAACACGAGAAGGTGTCCCTCACTCCCTGGTACCCCTGGAGTTAAAAACGTAGAGGACGAGAAAGTAATCGGTCCTTTGCTTTTGTTTATTTGTCTCCCGGAAAACCCTGCGAGAGAGGCCCTTTGGGAGAAGCGCCGTCCAGACCAAGACAGGACTAGAAGAGAGAATTCACCCCAGCCGGCACCACGGATCCTGCCGAGTTTGCTAAAGAGAGACTAACTTTACGTAAAAAGAAGCTATATGTAAAAATAAAACCCGCTTTACCCAGACACCGCGTACAGCCCATTCCTGACCCTCCCTTACAAGTGGTGTCAGAAGTGGGATTGCCTGACCCCCACCAGCAATCTCTGATGGATCAAGTAATCCAACATCTCATTGAAGGACAAGATAAGCTGGAATGGGCTATAAAAAAACAAATTACGGTAGCTGATGCCGACCGAGAACTGTTTAAAAACGCAATAAGCGCCCAAATTGAGAGTCTGCAGAAAGTTGCACAGACTCCAGGACTCAGCACCGATCGTAGAGCCGGAAGTCCCCATCCCTCAGGCGTCTCCCTGCAAAAATATGTCACCGGAGAGGACCCTGATGCATTCCTCTCAAATTTTGAGAGAGCAGCCCAGGCCTGTGGATGGCCCCCAGAAAAATGGCCATTTTTCTTAGCTCCCTTGTTATCCCCTGAAGCTCAGGCGGCCTACCAGGTGGCTAACCATGCAGGCAATACACCTTATGCCGACATTAAAGAAGTCATCCTTGACCACCTAGGATTAGACCCTGAGGCATACCGTGTTCGTTTTAGAAAAGAAAGAGGAGTGACAATGGAAAATCCTAAAACCCTGTATTTGAGATTGAAGATGGCCGCAGAGAAATGGTTAAAACAAAATCAGAGAAGTAAAGAGGATGTTATGGACAGCATAGTCTTAGAACAATTCATGGAAGCTTTGCCCTACGGAACACAAAGATGGCTACGCCAACACTCCGGCTTAACAGTAGCACAAGCAATAGAAATGGCCACAAATTATTCTAGAGCCCAACCTAGAACATTTGCTTGGGACTCTGAGAAGAGCACCAAGCCGACTACAACACTAAAAGGAGACAAAAAGAAACCGGAACTACCACCTCCCGTCAGGCAAAGACCGTTGAGGGTGGATAGTGTACAGTTTAAGGGACCCCGGTGCTTCGACTGTGGGGATTGGGGACACATCGCACGGATGTGTCCAAAAAGGAACCACCCGAAGAACCAATGGAGGTTGGCTATATCCCCAGAGCTGTCATTTACACCGCAGAGATGGGACCCTCGTTCTATGTACGTATCCGGATTAATGATAAATACATAAGGGGTTTGTTGGACTCGGGGTGTCGCCAGTCTGTAGTACAGGAGAAGTTAGTTCTGCCTACGCAGAATATTCCCAACGAACAGGTGCACATTAGGTGTGTACATGGTGATGTGAGACCCTATCCTGTGGCCCAGATGGTCATTGAACCTCAAAATAGAACCCCTGTGAAAATCAAAGTGGGAGTCATATCAACCTTGCCGGAAGATATCATTCTGGGAGTTGACAATCCCGACTTTATGTCCCTGTTTCGAGATAAATTCCACGCCCAAACCAAACCGGAAGCTGCTTACTTAGCTAAGGAACCCTGGGTACTGGATAGGAATTTTAGGTTCGCACAGGCTAATGCCACTACTCTTTTGAATGCCTGGGAATCTGCACACGCGGCACAAACCAATACCTCCCAGACGTACCCCAGATTTATGATCCAAAATGATTTACTATACCGGGAAGGTAAGGCAGGAGATGATCCTCAGTTAGTAGTACTGTCAGCTTTCAGGGAACAGATCCTTTATTATGCCCACTCACATCTCACAGCGGGACATTCAGGGACAGAGAAAACCACACAGAATATAACCAGACATTTCTTTTGACCTGGCATTTATAAAGAGGCGGAGTTGTATTGTAAGAAATGTGCAGTCTGTCAAAAGAAAAATATGGTAAACACACCAACTTCTCAAAAAGGGGGGGGGGTCCAAGGGATATAGAGTTTAAAGACCCACACCTGGTTTTATCCCCAGCTCCAAATAGATATACACCATAAGAAACACAGGGGGTCCATTAGCTAACTATTAGAGCTATGCTATCACTACGGAGTCACCTAGATCTCAACGTGTGTGCAAAAGAATAAGGACAGAGTAAGAAAACAAGTGGATACAAAGGTGAAAAAGAGATTGATACATTATAGACTATTCATCAGTGGCTGACCAGTCCAAAAGAGTGATGTAGGGTTTCCATCAAAAAAGACTTTTGTGATCAGTCATATCATCTGGCCACACCCTGGAGTGTGAACGGCTAGTCCCCTGATCAATGGGACTAAACCACACAGTGTTGATATCTTAGGATTTGGTCCACCAGTACTGATGAAACATCCGCAATGACTGATCTATTGATGGTTTTGAAAAAGTTGCAACAAAACAGAAAATGTGACTTAAAATAGGATGGAATGTCCTCCTTTACGCAACTTTATTCTATGGACAAGACATGCCTCCTGATTAAAAACAGAACAGTGCAAGATGACAGTAACAAATATCTGTCTGTAAAGGGGCCAACATGTTTCTGCCTATTGGGTGTCTAATCCCACGGCATTCATCAGGGCCTCTGTTCTTATACTCGTTGCACTCTTACAAGTGAAAAAAGTTCACCTCCACCATAAGAAGAAATGGGAAAACTGAAAAGAGATGATTCACTACGGTACAACCTGTAATAACCATATGTTGTCACCCTCCGACTCACTCGTACTCTAGTGAATCCTGCGAAGGAAAACACATCAAAAAATAACTTATATATCTGATTGTATCGGTTCTCAATACACCCTATCCACCCAACATTAATGTGTGAAAAAAGTAGTAAATTCAATGCTCACCCCGACTGATGGGTGAAGCTACCTCACCTCGCCTGGACACTGCTCAGGTATAGGAGGCACCGCACTGGTATAGGGAAGAAAGGAGGAAATGTTGCATAATAAAGCTAAAAACATATAAGCCTATCACTATGTGTCAAACTCCTTCCTGTATTGCCCTATTTCCCAAAGTTTAAAACTGAAGTGGGTCCGTAGCAGCTCCAGTGGACCCAGCAAGCTAGTGTCCTAACACTATTACCTCTGACAACTACTGGTCTAAATCCCAGCAAGATTCTAGTCACAAGATGTTATTTATTCATTTTGATACCAACTCTGTAGTATCTTGGCAGCAAATAGTCTCACTTACCTAACCGTCGGTACCTCAAGCTGTCATCTGAGGCTTGGGGGAGGCACCGACCTCAGTGTGGATTGAGTATAAACCAGGCTATGGGGGGCAGTTTGTATGGTAACCTTCCGCCTAACTTGGATACTACATCTCAACCCAATAAACAATGTGACATGTCCTGTAAAATATTGTTTGCCCCAAAATATAGAGGACAGTACCTTTTCCAGTGTTCAATACCCATTAATGATCAAATATTAAGTATATTCCACTGCGCACTACTTTGCGTTCGAAACCACGCTCCAAATCACGCGTGATCTCATGTAAAAACTACAAAACTGCATCATCGCGGCCATCTTAGTAGTCTTCCCGCGATCACTAGGAAATAACGCGTGATCGCGCGCGAAGGACTACCAGATACCATCACGGCAGCCATAATTGTAGTCCCGGCATCGGCGTCTTTCAAGATAGACACAATTACGCCGATATTTGGACAACAACAAAAGGGAAACAGTCTCCCTAGGTGTAAAATAAGTGTTAACCCCTCAGCTCTCCCTTAGTGGCAATAAATCTGGAAATAGAAGGACTAATGGGTATGGCGTGATATCGCGAGATCTAGCGAGGTCTCCATGGTGGGAACTACTCAGTGACATCACTTCAGGGCAAACTGGCAGTCCAGCAATGTCGCGCATAGGCAAACTATATAGGATTACGAATGCAAAGTAGATGACTAATGGGCTAAACAGGATTGCACAGCCAATCTGTCTATTTTGACCTTACAGAGACCAATATTACTGTATATAGAGAATGATTTTCAAAAAACACTATGCCAATTTAATTCCAAGGTGGTAGTATTTTATGTAAAAATCAAATGAGGGAGGTAGAGCTGGTCGTTGGCTTCATGCTCCACAGGAATAGTTACATAAACAAAGTGAATCCAACAGGGGAGAGGGACGAGAGTGATCAAAAGTGATTGAAGCACTCAGAGTTTTGAAAAATACCCCTCACACACCAAAAGGCCCCTTGGTGTCATGCTTCATCATCGGGGTCTTCGCACCCCTCTACCGGGATGCGGCGTGCTGCGACCTACGACTACGCGGGAGCACTTGCAGTGTTGACTATGTGTGGTGTCCAGTGTGTGGGGTATATAAAGAGTGAGTGGGGGGTGTGTAGTGAGAAAAATTATTAAAAAGTACCTGGCACTAGAGTGTGAAAGAAAAAATTTATTCTGGACTCTGGCTGGTACTGTTAAAAGAAGTGCAGATTGAGGTCTAAGTTGTATAATGAACAAGACCTCTGGTGTGCATTGTTGTCGACATGTTTCGGAGACAAGCTCCTTCCTCAGGACGGGGGCACAACCTCCCCTCCCTACTCACGTCTTGTTAAAAAATGTGTATTTACAGAAAAGTGAAATATTACATTTAATATTAGGCTAAGTGTGCCTACAGCGGTCTGCTACAAGCACAATGACCTGTAGAAAGACAAATTTTTTTTACAACTAATGGTTACCCATGTAGCGGGTAGTTCAAGCTGGTGCAGTCACCAGGAACCATACCATATGCTTATTTTATAAGCTTTGAAAAAACGGACTCACAACACATACAACATTTAACACATATAGTACTAGGGTGTACTGTAAGAGGTATTCCTACTTGTGAAGCTTTCTTGTAGGCTTCATGAGCATAGTCAGGACGCCGGGGTGTTGCTTCAATGGCTATCTGTGGTGGATAATAATGTAGCTGTAATCGTTCAGTCTCTCACACTTACGTTTGTGGACGATTATCTTTAGGTCGTATGTTCTGTATCATACTTACAAGCACAGGACTTCTTGGTCACCGTCTTACCCCGCACGCTGCTCCGCTGTTGTGGAGTTAGGATGTGGTTCTGAGTATTTATACCTTTTCATCCTGATTGGTGCATGTAAGGGTGTGTTAATTAGGGGTGTTACCTGCCACTGATTGTATGCCCATGTATGGAGCATCCGCTTCCTGACCATACAGGGCTCATGTGTATGTTTTGGCCTGCGCCGGCCTGAGGTTAGCGTCTGCATCAGTATTGACGGCGCATGTGCAGTTGGGTTACTACATGTGTACATGCCTGAAGGTAGTGAGTGTTTGACGCGCATGCGTCGTGTCCATAATTCACTCCTTGTTTTTAATCAGAACTCTTAGTCCTTTATGATGATAATTGACTCCAGGGTACATCATCATTAAGTCCGTTCAGATGGGTCCCCAATCTGAACACCCAACGTTGTTCCTTCTGGAAGAGGCCGGTCTCTGAGGGTAGTTGTTCTATGACCGTCCATTTCAAATCATTGACACAGTGTTGTTGGGTCAGAAAATGCGTTGCCATTTTGGTAGTGCTCTTTTTGCACCTCACATTGCTTTTATGTTCATTTATACGTGTTTTTATGGCTCTCGTGGTCATTCCCACATATTCCAGGTTGCATGGGCATTTGATCATGTAGATGACGTTTTTCGAGTTGCAATTCGAGAATCTCCTTTGTTCCCATGTTGTGCCATTCCGAAAAATGAGTCTCGTACTTTTTTCAGTCAGGTGGCAGCTGCTGCAATTGCCGCAAGGGAAATGGCCCTGGATGCCAATCGTAGGTTGAAGGGCTGTTGTAGTTGGTTTTGGTCTTGTGTGTACCAATATGTCTCTAAGGTTACGTCCCCTGCGATGTGCGAACATGGGTTTCTCAAAGGTCAATTTGCCACAAGTTAGTATTCGCCAATGTTTGTTTACAATCTTAGATACATCATTTGACAAGGTGTTGAGTGTTGTCACACAGATTGGCCGTTTATTCTCTGTAGGTTCTTTTGTTCTCTCCTCGAGTAAGGCCTCTCTGTTATTGTTTTTTGCCCTTTTCATCGCCTTGTTGATGATTTTTTCGGGGTATTCTCGTTGTTTGAGTTTCTTTTTCAGATCGTCTGCTTGTTGTCTGAATTCGGAAATATCTGTGCAGTTGCGCCTAAGGCGTAAAAACTGTCCATATGGCAGATTTTCTCGGAGATGTCTCGGGTGAAAGCTGTCAAATCTCAACAGGCAATTCCGGGAAGTAGGTTTGAAGTGAGTGGTGGTCTTCAGCACTCCTGACTCAGCATAAATGTTCAAATCCAGGAAGACCAATGTCTTGTTGGAAACTGTGCTTGTGAATTTTAGAAAAGAGTTTTGGTTATTTAGCCATTCCAGAAAGCTAGCTGCTGACTGTGGATCGCCTTCCCAGATGACCAGGATGTCATCTATGTACCTCCTCCAGCATTTTATGTTGGCCCTGTATGGATTTTGATCATGGAGGATTTTGTTGGTCTCGAGATGGTGCACATAGAGACCGGCTAGGCTCGGAGCAAAGGTGCTTCCCATGCTAGTCCCATGGCATTGTTGGTACAGCGTTGTTTTGTATTGAAAAAAGTTTCGTTGTAAGGCCAGTGAAATGCATTCCATAACCAACCCACGTGGTGTTTGGTATCTCCAAGGTGTCGAGAAAAGGACTTCCTCTATGATAATCAATGTTTCATCATGGGGAAGGCTGGTATATAGGCTTTCCACATCGAGGGACATCAGAAGTTGTGTTTGTGGATCAAAGGTTGTCTCTTGTAACAGTTGTAGGACCGCCTTTGTGTCCTTCAGGTAAGTATTTGTGGCTTGTACTAGAGGGCGTAAAAAGGCATCCGCGAACTTTGATAGTGGTTCTAGTATAGAGCCAATACCCGATACTATCGGTCTTCCTGGTGGTTTGTTTATGTTCTTATGTATTTTTGGAATACAATAAAATTATGGGATGCGTGGCTTTTTCTGCTCGAGAAAATCTCCTTCCTTCTTACTTAGCCAGTCGTGTGTTAGGCCTTCCTCAATCATACCTCCGATCCGTGTCCTGAGGTTTTCAGTTGGGTCTTCATGTAGGACCATGTAATTGCGTCTGTCTGATAGGAGTCTCAGGCATTCATTGTCATAGTCCTCCGTTGTTTGTAGCACAATCGCTCCCCCTTTGTCTGCCGGTTTGATCACCAGGCTTTTGTCCTCAGACAGGGTTTTCAAGGCAATTTGTTCCTCCTTGGTCGTGTTGTGAAAAGTCCGTGTGGTGGACTTATTCAGTTGGTTAACCTCTGTCATAATGGCTTTCTCGAATGTTAATACTTCGAGGGGAAGTGTTGAGTCCGGAGGTGTGAAGGTTGATTTAGGTTTTAGACCGGTATCTGTTGTTGGGGCTTGTGGTGGTTTGTCGTGGAAGAAAGCCTGTAGTTTTAATTTCCGTATAAACTCTTGTATCTCCACGTTTATCTTGAAGATGTCCGGTCTCTGCGTTGGTACGAAACCCAAACCTTTGTTAAGTACCTGTTGTTCTGTTGTCGTTAGTGGCTTTGAAGTCAGATTGACCACTAGGTCCCTCTCTGGTTGCTGGTTGAAGCTTGATTGGGTAGGGAGCCCGTCATGCTCCTGGTCTGTCGTGGGTTCTCTTGGCCTTTGTCTTCCCAAGTTACATTGTTGCCTTTCCGGTTCTTTCCACGGTTCCCAGGGCGGGACCCTAAAAAAGGCTGCGGACCGAAGAAACCCCCATTGAAGTCTGGATTCCATTGTGGGTATCCTTGGACATTCGGTGGGTGGTTAAACTGAAATGGTTGGAAAGGTGCTTGTCCCATGTACTGTGGATATTGGGGTTGGTATCCTCTCCACCCTCGTTGTCTTGGGAACTGTTGCCTTCTCTGCCTCCAACCACCTCTATTCTGACGGTTTCCTTTTCCCCCACTGGAATTTGAGCTGTTGGAGCTGGTGTCTGACCCATCACTATCAGTATCATTGCTTCTGTTTGGGGCTACATAATCAGCCCTGGTGTAAGGGTATGCTCCTTCTGGGGTGAATTTATCCTTATCTTTACTCAATTTGTTGAGTTTGCTTTGTTTCAGGCCAAATTCAAATTCCGTCATTTGTTGATTAAGTTCGTCTAATCTGGCTTTTAAATCCTCGGTTGATATGTATGTTTTTAGTTTGACTTCAATCTTATCAATTTCGATCTTCAGTTCTTGGGTAATTCTGGTTGCCGTTTTTATAATTAGGACCAACCAGTCCCTGGTGCAGTGCCATGAGATCAATGACCACTCCTTCTTGAACTGCATGTCTGTCTGGAAGATGAAAGGTTCGTTTTTTACAATCAAGCCAGGGGGGCCCATTTTGTTTCTCAGATACCCCGTCATTAGCAGACCATGCAGGGCGGCTTTGATCTGGTTACGTCTTAGTTTTACCAATTCATTCCAGTCGTTCATACTCGGTCCAGTTTCAGGGTTACTGAGTCCCTCAAAGGGATTTGGATCTGCCAGGATTCTATTGATTTCCTCCTCGCCAAAGGTAAGGCCATGTTCGTCCTCCATATTCAATTGACCGCTGTGGCTTACAGTTTACCTAGTTTATGTGTTTATGTGTTGTGAAGAGAGTCAGGGGTTGTACTCCCGCAGCTGCACTCTGCCTAGACTATATAAAAATCAAATGAGGGAGGTAGAGCTGGTCGTTGGATTCATGCTCCACAGGAATAGTTACATAAACAAAGTGAATCCAACAGGGGAGAGGGACGAGAGTGATCAAAAGTGATTGAAGCACTCAGAGTTTTGAAAAATACCCCTCACACACCAAAAGGCCCCTTGGTGTCATGCTTCATCATCGGGGTCTTCGCACCCCTCTACCGGGATGCGGCGTGCTGCGACCTACGACTACGCGGGAGCACTTGCAGTGTTGACTATGTGTGGTGTCCAGTGTGTGGGGTATATAAAGAGTGAGTGGGGGGTGTGTAGTGAGAAAAATTATTAAAAAGTACCTGGCACTAGAGTGTGAAAGAAAAAATTTATTCTGGACTCTGGCTGGTACTGTTAAAAGAAGTGCAGATTGAGGTCTAAGTTGTATAATGAACAAGACCTCTGGTGTGCATTGTTGTCGACATGTTTCGGAGACAAGCTCCTTCCTCAGGACGGGGGCACAACCTCCCCTCCCTACTCACGTCTTGTTAAAAAATGTGTATTTACAGAAAAGTTAAATATTACATTTAATATTAGGCTAAGTGTGCCTACAGCGGTCTGCTACAAGCACAATGACCTGTAGAAAGACAAAAATTTTTTACAACTAATGGTTACCCATGTAGCGGGTAGTTCAAGCTGGTGCAGTCACCAGGAACCATACCATATGCTTATTTTATAAGCTTTGAAAAAATGGACTCACAACACATACAACATTTAACACATATAGTACTAGGGTGTACTGTAAGAGGTATTCCTACTTGTGAAGCTTTCTTGTAGGCTTCATGAGCATAGTCAGGACGCCGGGGTGTTGCTTCAATGGCTATCTGTGGTGGATAATAATGTAGCTGTAATCGTTCAGTCTCTCACACTTACGTTTGTGGACGATTATCTTTAGGTCGTATGTTCTGTATCATACTTACAAGCACAGGACTTCTTGGTCACCGTCTTACCCCGCACGCTGCTCCGCTGTTGTGGAGTTAGGATGTGGTTCTGAGTATTTATACCTTTTCATCCTGATTGGTGCATGTAAGGGTGTGTTAATTAGGGGTGTTACCTGCCACTGATTGTATGCCCATGTATGGAGCATCCGCTTCCTGACCATACAGGGCTCATGTGTATGTTTTGGCCTGCGCCGGCCTGAGGTTAGCGTCTGCATCAGTATTGACGGCGCATGTGCAGTTGGGTTACTACATGTGTACATGCCTGAAGGTAGTGAGTGTTTGACGCGCATACGTCGTGTCCATAATTCACTCCTTGTTTTTAATCAGAACTCTTAGTCCTTTATGATGATAATTGACTCCAGGGTACATCATCATAAAGTCCGTTCAGATGGGTCCCCAATCTGAACACCCAACGTTGTTCCTTCTGGAAGAGGCCGGTCTCTGAGGGTAGTTGTTCTATGACCGTCCATTTCAAATCATTGACACAGTGTTGTTGGGTCAGAAAATGCGTTGCCATTTTGGTAGTGCTCTTTTTGCACCTCACATTGCTTTTATGTTCATTTATACGTGTTTTTATGGCTCTCGTGGTCATTCCCACATATTCCAGGTTGCATGGGCATTTGATCATGTAGATGACGTTTTTCGAGTTGCAATTCGAGAATCTCCTTTGTTCCCATGTTGTGCCATTCCGAAAAATGAGTCTCGTACTTTTTTCAGTCAGGTGGCAGCTGCTGCAATTGCCGCAAGGGAAATGGCCCTGGATGCCAATCGTAGGTTGAAGGGCTGTTGTAGTTGGTTTTGGTCTTGTGTGTACCAATATGTCTCTAAGGTTACGTCCCCTGCGATGTGCGAACATGGGTTTCTCAAAGGTCAATTTGCCACAAGTTAGTATTCGCCAATGTTTGTTTACAATCTTAGATACATCATTTGACAAGGTGTTGAATGTTGTCACACAGATTGGCCGTTTATTCTCTGTAGGTTCTTTTGTTCTCTCCTCGAGTAAGGCCTCTCTGTTATTGTTTTTTGCCCTTTTCATCGCCTTGTTGATGATTTTTTCGGGGTATTCTCGTTGTTTGAGTTTCTTTTTCAGATCGTCTGCTTGTTGTCTGAATTCGGAAATATCTGTGCAGTTGCGCCTAAGGCGTAAAAACTGTCCATATGGCAGATTTTCTCGGAGATGTCTCGGGTGAAAGCTGTCAAATCTCAACACTTCCCCTCGAAGTATTAACATTCGAGAAAGCCATTATGACAGAGGTTAACCAACTGAATAAGTCCACCACACGGACTTTTCACAACACGACCAAGGAGGAACAAATTGCCTTGAAAACCCTGTCTGAGGACAAAAGCCTGGTGATCAAACCGGCAGACAAAGGGGGAGCGATTGTGCTACAAACAACGGAGGACTATGAAAATGAATGCCTGAGACTCCTATCAGACAGACGCAATTACATGGTCCTACATGAAGACCCAACTGAAAACCTCAGGACACGGATCGGAGGTATGATTGAGGAAGGCCTAACACACGACTGGCTAAGTAAGAAGGAAGGAGATTTTCTCGAGCAGAAAAAGCCACGCATCCCATACTTTTATTGTATTCCAAAAATACATAAGAACATAAACAAACCACCAGGAAGACCGATAGTATCGGGTATTGGCTCTATACTAGAACCACTATCAAAGTTCGCGGATGCCTTTTTACGCCCTCTAGTACAAGCCACAAATACTTACCTGGAGGACACAAAGGCGGTCCTACAACTGTTACAAGAGACAACCTTTGATCCACAAACACAACTTCTGATGTCCCTCGATGTGGAAAGCCTATATACCAGCCTTCCCCATGATGAAACATTGATTATCATAGAGGAAGTCCTTTTCTCGACACCTTGGAGATACCAAACACCACGTGGGTTGGTTATGGAATGCATTTCACTGGCCTTACAACGAAACTTTTTTCAATACAAAACAACGCTGTACCAACAATGCCATGGGACTAGCATGGGAAGCACCTTTGCTCCGAGCCTAGCCGGTCTCTATGTGCACCATCTCGAGACCAACAAAATCCTCCATGATCAAAATCCATACAGGGCCAACATAAAATGCTGGAGGAGGTACATAGATGACATCCTGGTCATCTGGGAAGGCGATCCACAGTCAGCAGCTAGCTTTCTGGAATGGCTAAATAACCAAAACTCTTTTCTAAAATTCACAAGCACAGTTTCCAACAAGACATTGGTCTTCCTGGATTTGAACATTTATGCTGAGTCAGGAGTGCTGAAGACCACCACTCACTTCAAACCTACTTCCCGGAATTGCCTGTTGAGATTTGACAGCTTTCACCCGAGACATCTCCGAGAAAATCTGCCATATGGACAGTTTTTACGCCTTAGGCGCAACTGCACAGATATTTCCGAATTCAGACAACAAGCAGACGATCTGAAAAAGAAACTCAAACAACGAGAATACCCCGAAAAAATCATCAACAAGGCGATGAAAAGGGCAAAAAACAATAACAGAGAGGCCTTACTCGAGGAGAGAACAAAAGAACCTACAGAGAATAAACGGCCAATCTGTGTGACAACATTCAACACCTTGTCAAATGATGTATCTAAGATTGTAAACAAACATTGGCGAATACTAACTTGTGGCAAATTGACCTTTGAGAAACCCATGTTCGCACATCGCAGGGGACGTAACCTTAGAGACATATTGGTACACACAAGACCAAAACCAACTACAACAGCCCTTCAACCTACGATTGGCATCCAGGGCCATTTCCCTTGCGGCAATTGCAGCAGCTGCCACCTGACTGAAAAAAGTACGAGACTCATTTTTCGGAATGGCACAACATGGGAACAAAGGAGATTCTCGAATTGCAACTCGAAAAACGTCATCTACATGATCAAATGCCCATGCAACCTGGAATATGTGGGAATGACCACGAGAGCCATAAAAACACGTATAAATGAACATAAAAGCAATGTGAGGTGCAAAAAGAGCACTACCAAAATGGCAACGCATTTTCTGACCCAACAACACTGTGTCAATGATTTGAAATGGACGGTCATAGAACAACTACCCTCAGAGACCGGCCTCTTCCAGAAGGAACAACGTTGGGTGTTCAGATTGGGGACCCATCTGAACGGACTTAATGATGATGTACCCTGGAGTCAATTATCATCATAAAGGACTAAGAGTTCTGATTAAAAACAAGGAGTGAATTATGGACACGACGCATGCGCGTCAAACACTCACTACCTTCAGGCATGTACACATGTAGTAACCCAACTGCACATGCGCCGTCAATACTGATGCAGACGCTAACCTCAGGCCGGCGCAGGCCAAAACATACACATGAGCCCTGTATGGTCAGGAAGCGGATGCTCCATACATGGGCATACAATCAGTGGCAGGTAACACCCCTAATTAACACACCCTTACATGCACCAATCAGGATGAAAAGGTATAAATACTCAGAACCACATCCTAACTCCACAACAGCGGAGCAGCGTGCGGGGTAAGACGGTGACCAAGAAGTCCTGTGCTTGTAAGTATGATACAGAACATACGACCTAAAGATAATCGTCCACAAACGTAAGTGTGAGAGACTGAACGATTACAGCTACATTATTATCCACCACAGATAGCCATTGAAGCAACACCCCGGCGTCCTGACTATGCTCATGAAGCCTACAAGAAAGCTTCACAAGTAGGAATACCTCTTACAGTACACCCTAGTACTATATGTGTTAAATGTTGTATGTGTTGTGAGTCCGTTTTTTCAAAGCTTATAAAATAAGCATATGGTATGGTTCCTGGTGACTGCACCAGCTTGAACTACCCGCTACATGGGTAACCATTAGTTGTAAACATTTTTTGTCTTTCTACAGGTCATTGTGCTTGTAGCAGACCGCTGTAGGCACACTTAGCCTAATATTAAATGTAATATTTCACTTTTCTGTAAATACACATTTTTTAACAAGACGTGAGTAGGGAGGGGAGGTTGTGCCCCCGTCCTGAGGAAGGAGCTTGTCTCCGAAACATGTCGACAACAATGCACACCAGAGGTCTTGTTCATTATACAACTTAGACCTCAATCTGCACTTCTTTTAACAGTACCAGCCAGAGTCCAGAATAAATTTTTTCTTTCACACTCTAGTGCCAGGTACTTTTTAATAATTTTTCTCACTACACACCCCCCACTCACTCTTTATATACCCCACACACTGGACACCACACATAGTCAACACTGCAAGTGCTCCCGCGTAGTCGTAGGTCGCAGCACGCCGCATCCCGGTAGAGGGGTGCGAAGACCCCGATGATGAAGCATGACACCAAGGGGCCTTTTGGTGTGTGAGGGGTATTTTTCAAAACTCTGAGTGCTTCAATCACTTTTGATCACTCTCGTCCCTCTCCCCTGTTGGATTCACTTTGTTTATGTAACTATTCCTGTGGAGCATGAATCCAACGACCATCTCTACCTCCCTCATTTGATTTTTATATAGTCTAGGCAGCGTGCAGCTGCGGGAGTACAACCCCTGACTCTCTTCACAACACATAAACACATAAACTAGGTAAACTGTAAGCCACAGCGGTCAATTGAATATGGAGGACGAACATGGCCTTACCTTTGGCGAGGAGGAAATCGATAGAATCCTGGCAGATCCAAATCCCTTTGAGGGACTCAGTAACCCCGAAACTGGACCGAGTATGAACGACTGGAATGAATTGGTAAAACTAAGACGTAACCAGATCAAAGCCGCCCTGCATGGTCTGCTAATGACGGGGTATCTGAGAAACAAAATGGGCCCCCCTGGCTTGATTGTAAAAAACGAACCTTTCATCTTCCAGACAGACATGCAGTTCAAGAAGGAGTGGTCATTGATCTCATGGCACTGCACCAGGGACTGGTTGGTCCTAATTATAAAAACGGCAACCAGAATTACCCAAGAACTGAAGATCGAAATTGATAAGATTGAAGTCAAACTAAAAACATACATATCAACCGAGGATTTAAAAGCCAGATTAGACGAACTTAATCAACAAATGATGGAATTTGAATTTGGCCTGAAACAAAGCAAACTCAACAAATTGAGTAAAGATAAGGATAAATTCACCCCAGAAGGAGCATACCCTTACACCAGGGCTGATTATGTAGCCCCAAACAGAAGCAATGATACTGATAGTGATGGGTCAGACACCAGCTCCAACAGCTCAAATTCCAGTGGGGGAAAAGGAAACCGTCAGAATAGAGGTGGTTGGAGGCAGAGAAGGCAACAGTTCCCAAGACAACGAGGGTGGAGAGGATACCAACCCCAATATCCACAGTACATGGGACAAGCACCTTTCCAACCATTTCAGTTTAACCACCCACCGAATGTCCAAGGATACCCACAATGGAATCCAGACTTCAATGGGGGTTTCTTCGGTCCGCAGCCTTTTTTAGGGTCCCGCCCTGGGAACCGTGGAAAGAACCGGAAAGGCAACAATGTAACTTGGGAAGACAAAGGCCAAGAGAACCCACGACAGACCAGGAGCATGACGGGCTCCCTACCCAATCAAGCTTCAACCAGCAACCAGAGAGGGACCTAGTGGTCAATCTGACTTCAAAGCCACTAACGACAACAGAACAACAGGTACTTAACAAAGGTTTGGGTTTCGTACCAACGCAGAGACCGGACATCTTCAAGATAAACGTGGAGATACAAGAGTTTATACGGAAATTAAAACTACAGGCTTTCTTCCACGACAAACCACCACAAGCCCCAACAACAGATACCGGTCTAAAACCTAAATCAACCTTCACACCTCCGGACTCAACACTTCCCCTCGAAGTATTAACATTCGAGAAAGCCATTATGACAGAGGTTAACCAACTGAATAAGTCCACCACACGGACTTTTCACAACACGACCAAGGAGGAACAAATTGCCTTGAAAACCCTGTCTGAGGACAAAAGCCTGGTGATCAAACCGGCAGACAAAGGGGGAGCGATTGTGCTACAAACAACGGAGGACTATGACAATGAATGCCTGAGACTCCTATCAGACAGACGCAATTACATGGTCCTACATGAAGACCCAACTGAAAACCTCAGGACACGGATCGGAGGTATGATTGAGGAAGGCCTAACACACGACTGGCTAAGTAAGAAGGAAGGAGATTTTCTCGAGCAGAAAAAGCCACGCATCCCATACTTTTATTGTATTCCAAAAATACATAAGAACATAAACAAACCACCAGGAAGACCGATAGTATCGGGTATTGGCTCTATACTAGAACCACTATCAAAGTTCGCGGATGCCTTTTTACGCCCTCTAGTACAAGCCACAAATACTTACCTGAAGGACACAAAGGCGGTCCTACAACTGTTACAAGAGACAACCTTTGATCCACAAACACAACTTCTGATGTCCCTCGATGTGGAAAGCCTATATACCAGCCTTCCCCATGATGAAACATTGATTATCATAGAGGAAGTCCTTTTCTCGACACCTTGGAGATACCAAACACCACGTGGGTTGGTTATGGAATTCATTTCACTGGCCTTACAACGAAACTTTTTTCAATACAAAACAACGCTGTACCAACAATGCCATGGGACTAGCATGGGAAGCACCTTTGCTCCGAGCCTAGCCGGTCTCTATGTGCACCATCTCGAAACCAACAAAATCCTCCATGATCAAAATCCATACAGGGCCAACATAAAATGCTGGAGGAGGTACATAGATGACATCCTGGTCATCTGGGAAGGCGATCCACAGTCAGCAGCTAGCTTTCTGGAATGGCTAAATAACCAAAACTCTTTTCTAAAATTCACAAGCACAGTTTCCAACAAGACATTGGTCTTCCTGGATTTGAACATTTATGCTGAGTCAGGAGTGCTGAAGACCACCACTCACTTCAAACCTACTTCCCGGAATTGCCTGTTGAGATTTGACAGCTTTCACCCGAGACATCTCCGAGAAAATCTGCCATATGGACAGTTTTTACGCCTTAGGCGCAACTGCACAGATATTTCCGAATTCAGACAACAAGCAGACGATCTGAAAAAGAAACTCAAACAACGAGAATACCCCGAAAAAATCATCAACAAGGCGATGAAAAGGGCAAAAAACAATAACAGAGAGGCCTTACTCGAGGAGAGAACAAAAGAACCTACAGAGAATAAACGGCCAATCTGTGTGACAACATTCAACACCTTGTCAAATGATGTATCTAAGATTGTAAACAAACATTGGCGAATACTAACTTGTGGCAAATTGACCTTTGAGAAACCCATGTTCGCACATCGCAGGGGACGTAACCTTAGAGACATATTGGTACACACAAGACCAAAACCAACTACAACAGCCCTTCAACCTACGATTGGCATCCAGGGCCATTTCCCTTGCGGCAATTGCAGCAGCTGCCACCTGACTGAAAAAAGTACAAGACTCATTTTTCGGAATGGCACAACATGGGAACAAAGGAGATTCTCGAATTGCAACTCGAAAAACGTCATCTACATGATCAAATGCCCATGCAACCTGGAATATGTGGGAATGACCACGAGAGCCATAAAAACACGTATAAATGAACATAAAAGCAATGTGAGGTGCAAAAAGAGCACTACCAAAATGGCAACGCATTTTCTGACCCAACAACACTGTGTCAATGATTTGAAATGGACGGTCATAGAACAACTACCCTCAGAGACCGGCCTCTTCCAGAAGGAACAACGTTGGGTGTTCAGATTGGGGACCCATCTGAACGGACTTAATGATGATGTACCCTGGAGTCAATTATCATCATAAAGGACTAAGAGTTCTGATTAAAAACAAGGAGTGAATTATGGACACGACACATGCGCGTCAAACACTCACTACCTTCAGGCATGTACACATGTAGTAACCCAACTGCACATGCGCCGTCAATACTGATGCAGACGCTAACCTCAGGCCGGCGCAGGCCAAAACATACACATGAGCCCTGTATGGTCAGGAAGCGGATGCTCCATACATGGGCATACAATCAGTGGCAGGTAACACCCCTAATTAACACACCCTTACATGCACCAATCAGGATGAAAAGGTATAAATACTCAGAACCACATCCTAACTCCACAACAGCGGAGCAGCGTGCGGGGTAAGACGGTGACCAAGAAGTCCTGTGCTTGTAAGTATGATACAGAACATACGACCTAAAGATAATCATCCACAAATGTAAGTGTGAGAGACTGAACGATTACAGCTACATTATTATCCACCACAGATAGCCATTGAAGCAACACCCCGGCGTCCTGACTATGCTCATGAAGCCTACAAGAAAGCTTCACAAGTAGGAATACCTCTTACAGTACACCCTAGTACTATATGTGTTAAATGTTGTATGTGTTGTGAGTCCGTTTTTTCAAAGCTTATAAAATAAGCATATGGTATGGTTCCTGGTGACTGCACCAGCTTGAACTACCCGCTACATGGGTAACCATTAGTTGTAAAAAATTTTTGTCTTTCTACAGGTCATTGTGCTTGTAGCAGACCGCTGTAGGCACACTTAGCCTAATATTAAATGTAATATTTCACTTTTCTGTAAATACACATTTTTTAACAAGACGTGAGTAGGGAGGGGAGGTTGTGCCCCCGTCCTGAGGAAGGAGCTTGTCTCCGAAACATGTCGACAACAATGCACACCAGAGGTCTTGTTCATTATACAACTTAGACCTCAATCTGCACTTCTTTTAACAGTACCAGCCAGAGTCCAGAATAAATTTTTTCTTTCACACTCTAGTGCCAGGTACTTTTTAATAATTTTTCTCACTACACACCCCCCACTCACTCTTTATATACCCCACACACTGGACACCACACATAGTCAACACTGCAAGTGCTCCCGCGTAGTCGTAGGTCGCAGCACGCCGCATCCCGGTAGAGGGGTGCGAAGACCCCGATGATGAAGCATGACACCAAGGGGCCTTTTGGTGTGTGAGGGGTATTTTTCAAAACTCTGAGTGCTTCAATCACTTTTGATCACTCTCGTCCCTCTCCCCTGTTGGATTCACTTTGTTTAGGTAGTATTTTATGGCCAGTGGTCTTCATGTTCATAGTGCAGTATCTATGTGATTTAATAGTATATCAGAGCTGTCTCGCTCACATGTTGCACTAGGACTTCTATATCAGTGTGTAACGAGTATCAACAACTCGCATTGGCTTGTCATGTGTCCATGTACCTATTGGTAACATTTGCAATGCCGTAGTAAGGAGTTACAGTAGAGTCCACGGAATATCATCGTTTAATCCCCTTTTGTCTGACTCCAGCTTATAAATCCATTGTTGTTTTTTTCTGAATAGGTATTGAGACACATCACTTATATGACTAGGTATATGCGGTTTCTCTAACACTGTCCATTGAAAATCAGTTTCGTGATGTGCCTGTTCTACAAAATGTCTGGTGAGTCTAGTATGACTTTTTTTACATCGGAATGAACTCTTGTGTTCCAGTATTCTCGTGCGAACACGCCTAGTGGTCATTCCTACATATCGTGTAGAACACGAACAGGTCAGCATATAAATCAGGTTAGTTCTGTTGCAATTACTGAAGTTGTTCAGTTGCCAAGGTCTATTCGTACCTATGTCAATTTCCTTGGTGTGTCTCGTCTGGGGACATACCGAGCATGTGCCGCGTGGATGATGCCCTACCACCGGAGGGAGATCCCAAAGGATTTCGCCAAGTTTTTTCGGAGTCTCTCTTGGTCGTGTATGAACCAGGCGATAACGAATACTGGTGGCCCTTTTGAATGCAAACAGAGGTTGTGCTATTTTGTCTTTACCAAGACGCCAGTGTCTTTTAACTATCTTTTGTTTTGCATTGCTTCTGGTATTGAAGGTACTCACAAACGTGAGTCTTTCCAATGGTGTTTTGACATATGGGGCTTCGAGGAGTGCCTCTCTGTTGTTGTTCAAAGCTCTTTTTCTCGATTGCTTGATGAGCCGTTTAGGATAATGTCTATCTCTCAATTGTTGACCCAGGTTATCAGCATGTATCTCAAAGTCCTCTCTACTAGAACAATTCCTACAAATACGTAGGAATTGGCCATAAGGTAAATTTTGGCGCAGGGACTTAGGGTGATAACTCTCATACAGGAGAAGTGAGTTTCGCGCCATTGGTTTCCTATAGAGTTCACTCTGCAGGCCTGCAGGAGTAGCATAGATAGATAAGTCCAGGAAAGCTATTCTATCTCTGTTGGCTTCCATGGTGAATTTCAGGAACTGATTTTGGCTATTCAACCATTGATGGAATTGGTTGGCAGAGTCCAGTGATCCCCTCCACACCACCAAAACGTCATCAATATAACGCTTCCACCACCTGATAGAGGTGTGGAAGGGGTTGGTGGGGGTTAACACATATTGTTGTTCAAACTGGTGTACATAAAGGTTCGCCAGACTCGGCGCGAAAACGCTGCCCATACTGGTTCCAGAAATCTGGAGAAACAGCTTGTCTTCGTGTCTGAAAAAGTTCCTTTTCATGGCCAAAGTGGCTAAGGCCATTATGAAGGGTACAGGTGTAATTGTGTCCCCTATGCTATCCCTCAGGATGGATGTTACAACTTCTAAAGTCTCATCCTGAGGGAAAGAGGTGTACAGAGATTCTACGTCTAGGGATACCAACAGGTCTCTCTCTATGTCAAAATCTATTAGTGGTAGGACTCTAAGCACATCTTTAGTATCCTGCAAGTATGTTGGCATCTGTTGTACAATTGGCCGCAGGAAATGGTCAACAAAAGTCGACAAAGGCTCCAATACTGACCCAATGCCTCCCCCAAGCCTCAGATGACAGCTTGAGGTACCGACGGTTAGGTAAGTGAGACTATTTGCTGCCAAGATACTAGAGAGTTGGTATCAAAATGAATAAATAACATCTTGTGACTAGAATCTTGCTGGGATTTAGACCAGTAGTTGTCAGAGGTAATAGTGTTAGGACACTAGTTTGCTGGGTCCACTGGAGCTGCTATGGACCCACTTCAGTTTTAAACTCTGGGAAATAGGGCAATACAGGAAGGAGTTTGACACATAGTGATAGGCGTATATGTTTTTAGCTTTATTATGCAACATTTCCTCCTTTCTTCCCTATACCAGTGTGGTGCCTCCTATAGCTGAGCAGTGTCCAGGCGAGGTGAGGTAGCTTCACCCATCAGTCGGGGTGAGCATTGAATTTACTACTTTTTTCACACATTAATGTTGGGTGGATAGGGTGTATTGAGAACCGATACAATCAGATATATAAGTTATTGTTTGATGTGTTTTCCTTCGCAGGATTCACTAGAGTATTTGTGAGTCGGAGGGTGACAACATATGTTTATTACAGGTTGTACTGTAGTGAACCATCTCTTTTCAGTTTTCCCATTTCTTCTTATGGTGGAGGTGAACTTTTTTCACTTGTAAGAGTGCAACGAGTATAAGAACAGAGGCCCTGATGAATGCCGTGGGATTAGACACCCAATAGGCAGAAACATGTTGGCCCCTTTACAGACAGATATTTGTTACTGTCATCTTGCACTGTTCTGTTTTTAATTAGGAGGCATGTCTTGTCCATAGAATAAAGTTGCGTAAAGGAGGACATTGCATCCTATTTTAAGTCACATTTTCTGTTTTGTTGCACCTTTTTCAAAACCATCAATAGATCAGTCATTGCGGATGTTTCATCAGTACTGGTGGACCAAATCCTAAGATATCAACACTTTGTGGTTTAGTCCCATTGATCAGGGGACTAGCCGTTCACACTCCAGGGTTTGGCCCGATGATATGCCTGATCACAAAAGTCTTTTTTGATGGAAACCCTACATCACTCTTTTGGACTGGTCAGCCACTGATGAATAGTCTATAATGTATCGATCTCTTTTTCACCTTTGTATCCACTTGTTTTCTTACTCTGTCCTTATTCTTTTGCACACACGTTGAGATCTAGGTGACTCCGTAGTGATAGCATAGCTCTAATAGTTAGCTAATAGACCCCCTGTGTTTCTTATGGTGTATAAAAGAAAAATATGACCCGTCCTCAAGCTGTCCCTATGCAACCCATGCCACTCATAGGTAAACCCTTCGAAAGGGTTGGGATGGACCTTATAGGTCCCTTACCCCGGTCCACAAGCAGGAATACCTATGCATTGGTCATAGTGGACTATCACACCAGGTTTCCAGAGGCTTTTGCCCTAAAGGCTCCCACTACGAAGAATATAGCAGACAAAATGGTCAAACTGTTTTCGAGAGTAGGATTCCCAAAAGAGATCCTTACTGATCAAGGTACCCCTTTTGTCTCGAAGTTAATGAGGGAAGTATGCAAGATGTAGACTTACACCAGATTAAAACATCAGCATATCATCCCCAGACCGATGGCCTCGTTGAGAGTTATAGCCGCTCACTGAAAGCAACCCTGAAAAAGATGCTAACAGTAGAAAGCAAGGATTGGGATAAGGTTCTACCCCTCGCCCTGTATGTGTTGAGGGCTCAAGTACAGAGTAGTGTGGGATGTTCCTCTTTTGAGTTACTGTACGGTAGACAACCTAGGTCTCTACTAGAGATAACCAAAGAAGCCTGGGAACAAGAAGGCTTGGAGGAACAAAGATCTCTATTAGAGTATACCCAACAACTAAAATCCAAGTTGGGAAAACTCAGAGATCTGGCATATTCCCATGTAGAACAAAGCCAACGAAAACAAAAGTTCTACTATGACAAAGGGAAAAAGTGGCGAACTCTTGACAAAGGAGACTGGGCATTGGTACTACTTCCTTCTTCTACTCAGAAGTTCAAGAGTGAGTGGTTAGGTCCATATCCAGTAGTAGAAACGATAGGACACACTACATACAGAATACAACTATCTCCCTCCAGAAGCCAGACCTTTCATATAAACTTGTGAAGTAGTGTGGCTCACTGGTTAGAGGCGACAGACCCGAGAGCAGAGGACGGCCCGGGACCAGGGTTCGATTCCCGGCGCTGCAGGTTTCTGGACCAGGGTCAGCGGACTCGATAATTCTCTCGCCTCGGTGCCCACTCTGATCAGCGTTCACACTCGGCAACTCTGGGCATTAGCTTGCCTCATCTTCACTAACGGCCCCACCAGACCGCCGGGGATGCCTGGTCTCACCCTGGAGATACCCATTAAGGGACCATCTCTCAGGGAAGCCAGGAAGGGTTTCGCAGCGGTCGAAGCGCCTTGGGACCCTCCGGGTAAGTAGTGCGCTATATAAATGCCTATACATTTACATTTACACTTACTAAAAAAATGGATAGGACCCCCTCCTAAAGCAGCCCACTTTGGTCTACCTGTAACTAGACACCAAAGTACCTTAGAGCAGTTACCTATCAACCCAGAGTTAACGGTACAGGAGAAAGACGATCTCAAAAAGACTATCAGTCCTTTTTCTCCTATATTCTCAGATACCCCCGGTCTAACTCATCTGACAGAACACCTAATTCAGACAGAGGAAAGGAAAATAGTCAAACAAAGACCTTATAGGATTCCTGCCGCTAGGCGAGGGGATGTAAAACGAGAAGTAGAAGACATGCTCAAACTAGGAGTCATCAGGCCCTCTCACAGCAACTGGTCATCCCCTATAGTAATGATTCCAAAGCCAGATGGGTCCACTCGTTTTTGTATGGATTTCAGGGCCTTGAATGCCATTTCAGCCTTTGATGCCTATCCTATACCAAGGGTTGATGAGTTAGTTGAAAGGATAGGAGAGGCTAAATATATAACAACGCTAGACCTCACGAAGGGATACTGGCAAGTGCCCCTGAGAGAAGAGGATAAAAAAAACTGCATTTTCTACAGACGATGGCCTCTTTGAATTCAATGTACTGCCATTTGGATTATATGGGGCGCCAGCCACATTTGAAAGATTAATGAACAAGGTCCTCTCTACACATAACAAGTATTGTTCCGTCTACCTAGACGATATTGTTATCTTTAGTAGGACCTGAGGAGAACATTTGAGCCATGTACAGAATGTCCTACAGGCCCTAGAAAAAGCAGGTTTACATGTCAATGCTAAAAAATCAAGAGCTGCATTTCCCAGAGTGAAGTATCTAGGTTTTCTACTAGGGGAGGGAGTCATAGCGCCACAAGAGGAGAAAGTCAAGGCAATTATGCAGACCCCTTTTCCATCCACCAAAAGAGACCTGAGGGGATTCCTAGGTCTAATAGGATACTACAGACGCTTTATTGAGAACTTTGCGGCTACGGCCAGTCCCTTGACAGACTTACTTAGTAAAGCATCTAAGCCCTCTCAATTGAATTATCCGTCAAGGGAGGCTAGAGAGGCGTTTGATGCACTAAAACAAGCTATCACAACGAATCCAGTGCTTATACCTCCTGACTACAACAAAACATTTTCTTTAGCCACCGATGCCTCGGAGGTGGGAATTGGGGCAGTTTTGTCACAAGAGGGGGAGGATGGAAATAAACACCCTATACTGTTCCTCAGCCGCAAGTTACACCCTCGGGAAAGGAAGTATCCGACTATTGAACGAGAATGCCTAGCTATTAGGTGGGCCGTGAATAAACTACGGTATTATCTGGAAGGCCGACCCTTTGTGCTCTATACGGACCATGCTCCATTACAATGGATGCAAAGGAACACCTCACAAAATCCGAGAGTCCTCAGGTGGTCCTTGTTTCTTCAGCCATTTTCCTTCGTGATTAAACATCGCAAGGGAAGAGACAATGCTAATGCTGACTTTTTATCTAGATCGCCCATTCTCCCCGAACGGGAGGAACAAGGGGGGGAGGAGTGTAACCAGGTGACTGGTAATCAGGGCAGCGACAAGGAAATGGACTGGTGGTCTTTCAATACTGAAGAATTACTTAATCCTTCCTCACAGGACGAGCCCGGTTCGTGGCGATTACCTTCAGACGAAATGCAAGCAGGCCCCTTTAACTGGCAGACCGACCTGGACGCAAGGACAGCCCACCGTGACGTGTCCTTCCTCGCATTGGATAAAGAACCGGAACATTGGGAGTCGGGGTGTGACGTCACCGGACTCGGAGCGTGTCGAGGAGAGGAAGACGCCGAGGAAGAACGCCGGGTAGGAGAAGAGGAGATCGCCAAGCCAGGACGAGAAGTAGACGAAGCTGGGGAAGGCGAAGCGCTGCTTGCCGAAGAAGACGAGCCAGGAGGCCAACGAGACCGCGCTGCGCCGTGCCACACTCCTGAGGTAGGAGTGTGGCTACGACAGGTACGGGACAGGTTCTCGAGCTGGGTGGGACGGCGGGGTTATCTTCCTGCAGTTAAAAGACCCTCTACCTCCTAGATTCCCTGCACACCCCCCTTACCCTGTAAAATACCTTCCCTCACGTCTAAGCACTAGATTGCTGTAAAGCCTGAACACAAGAAGGTGTCCCTCACTCCCTGGTACCCCTGGAGTTAAAAACGTAGAGGACGAGAAAGTAATCAGTCCTTTTCTTTTGTTTATTTGTCTCCCGGAAAACCCTGCGACAGAGGCCCTTTGGGAGAAGCGCCGTCCAGACCAAGACAGGACTAGAAGAGAGAATTCACCCCATCCGGCACCACGGATCCTGCCGAGTTTGCTAAAGAGAGACTAACTTTACGTAAAAAGAATCTATATGTAAAAATAAAACCCGCTTTACCCAGACACCGTGTACAGCCCATTCCTGACCCTCCCTTACACAGTGGAAAACCTCCAAAGTCAGGTTTCCCTATGAGAAGGCTAGCTCTGCCCTTGTAACATTATGGCACTCAATAATGCGAAATTCATTTTGGTAATAGCTAGAGAAAAATTTTAAAGACTCAATTTAATACTAACCAAGAATCACATTTAATGGTTAAACCTGATTATATTACTATTTTGGAAAATACATTTTAGAATGCTGCCTTTCCTACCTAGAACTAAAATATCTTTCTGCCAGTATCCACCTGTCACCTAACTGCTGATGGCTTGCCTGTGATGAATGTGCATTGCTCCTGGACAGTACGTAGGAAGTGAGTTGTCATAACAGGATGGCCTTGGAGGTGTGTCCAGACACTTCCTGAGCTTCAAATGATATCTACCCTGTCACAGGCAGATGAAGCTCACACCTAGGTCTACCCCTCTTTAGCCTTTCTAGTCAGGTTGTCTCTGACACCCAGTAGGAGGGGGAGCTTTCCAGACCTGGTTCAGAGAGTGGATAAAGGAATTTCCCCCACCCACAGGCTAACACTGGACATAGAAGTGGAATTCCAGAACTCTACTCAGAACACTCCTGGAGCTGAGAAGGGTCAGAGGGATTACCCCGTTTTCTGGAGACCCGCAACAAGACTGAACCTGCTCTCCTTGGCTCCAGGACCCCGTAAGTGATTCTAATGGCCTGTCTGAGATACAGGGCCACAACCAACTTCCAGGGGTCTTTTCCTGCTTTCCAGCTGAGAAGTCCCAACTAGTGGAACCATGGTGGAGGTGGTGCCCTGGGTGGAGAGGGTGTTCTAGGTGATTAGAATGCAGTTCAGGTCTATTATAGTGGTGTGGTATCTGCCATGAAAGTTTGTAGGTGCGGCTGGGTTTTGATGTTTCTGTATATGACTGCTCTCTAGTCATGGAAGAGGTGGGCGAGGTTGTTGCTCCTATGAGGGTGTAATGGTGTTTTTGCTGGCAACTGGGTTTGAGAATTCCTTAACGATGTTGAAAGGTTACTTGGTGTTGTTGGCACTGGTTTTGATGCGTGCGGCAAGGGCTGTCTTCTTTGCTGCCCTTAGCAGGCGCTAGTAGGGGTTGAGGGTGGTCTTGAAGGCTACCCTGCTGGAGGTGTCCTTGCGAGTGAGTCATCTTCTCTCCACCAGTTTGTTGTCTCGTTTCACTGTTCTGAGTTTTTGTATGTACCCGCTTGCCATTTTGGAGGATTTTCCCTAAATGTTTCTCTTAATGGGGACAATGCTCTCTGTACAATTGGTGATCTAGCCATGGAAGTTTTTGACTCCCTGTTCGAGGTTGGTGGCGGTGGTCATCATGGGGGTGGCAGTGCAGGGGCTGGAGATGCTGAAATGGACGATGGCGTGATCGATCCATGTGATTCCTGTGAAATGGCTGTATTTGATGCAGTTGCTCGAGGAGAAAACTGGTTCCAGCATGTGTGCTGCGGTGTGTGGGTAGGGTCATGGTCAATCTGGGTTAATCCGAGCCTGCCCATAATGTCAAGGAGGTGCGAAATGTCTTTGTCATTAGTGTTGATGTGAAAATTTAGATCTCTGAGGAAGATTTAGTCCTTGGAGTCTAAGGCTAGGAGTACATTGAAGTCTGCGATTTTCCGTGGGGGTGGTGGTATTTTCAGTGATGGTGGTACACTGTATAGTTTCTTTGTGGATGATGGCTGTTCCTCTTCCCAGCTTGTTGGTGCGGCCATGGTGAATGATTTTATATCCATCGGGGATTGCTATGGCAATGTCTGGGCTAGATGTGAGTTTGAGCCAGGTCTCAGTGAGGAAGATGATGTCCGGTGCAAGGGTGGTGATGAGGTCTTATAATTCAGTGGAATGCTTGCATAGTGAGCGTGTGTTGAGAAGGGCGCATGCAAGGTTTTTTTTCGGTGGTGTCTGTGGTGTGTTTGGGGTGGGTGCACGAATTCTGTTCTTAGAACAGAACTATGCTTAGAATCATAGGACATCAGTATGTAGCGGCTGAGTTACCATACCTCCTCAGAATTTATTGGGCCCGAGTCCGACTAGCTATAGTGGCTCACTTGGCCTACTAACCTTACCAGAGAAATAAGTGAACTGGCACCCAGAACACAACACTGTCAACCCTCTCATGGGACACAGTAAAAGGGAGCACCCTTTTGCTCTTTCACTGATACTCGTCCACAATAAGATAACCAGGAGCCACAAAGGCGGTTTTGAATATTTATTTCAATTACTGTGCTCTGAAATGCAGTATATGTGCCACAATTAGAACAAAGGCCCACATGCATCAAGCATTTATGGAGTCGCAAACGGTGCGATTCCTTAAAATCGGCCGTTTGCGACTCCAAAAATGCATTTTGGAATGCATCAATCATTTTTGGAAATCGCTACATTTGAGCGATTTCCAAAAATGCGATTGCTTTTAGGAAATCGCAAATGTGCGATTTCCTAAAAGCAATGCATGAATACATTTTCAAAAGAGAAATCGCATTTTGCGGGACAGATTTACCGAGTAGTTGAACTACTCGGTAAATTTGCAAAAACTGTAAATAATGCAGAAAATGCATTTTTAAAACGTTCATGTTACGGACACACATGTCCTTAGGACATGTGTGTGTGCAACATGATGCGAAAAATACATTTCAGGGGTGCATGGGAGGGTCCTTTGGACCCCCCCCCTGCACCCATGAAATGTTCTAAGTGCCACTCGCAATTTGCTACTAGCTTCAAATTGACTACATTGATTCCTATGGGCCTCTAGGCCCATAGGAATCAATGTAATGCGATTCCTTAATTGCACTTCGCAATTAAGGAATCGCAATTTTCGAAAATGAAGAAATCCTAAAAACTTTTAGGATTTCTTGATGCATAGCATTTTGCATTTCTCAAATAGCGATTCCTTAATTTTCGCTATTTGAGAAATGCAAAATCCTACATTGATGCATGTGGGCCACAATGCATACTAAAAAATTCTGTTAGCATGGTTAATAATCCATATTTCATGTAGGACAGGGTAACCTAAACTCCCCTCCCTTGCTAATGAAGATAAATGATTATATAACAATGATGCCGGGAATTACTAGCAGACTCCGCACCTCAGCATACTCAGATGGACACTCTACATCTCAGCAGACGCAGTGCTCTTGTTGCATGTGTGTGTTTGTTGCTCATGTGCTCATCTATATGATAGAAAATGTGTGCGCATAAACAACAGCTGTATTTTTGTGTTATGTCTAGGTGTTAGTGCCCGGCCAGAAATAATAACAAGGGACATTATTGTTTGACCTTGTCTATGGTGTTCATACTAAATCCCAAGAAAAAACAGAATGCAAAAACATATGCAGGTTCCTTGCAAAAATACAATGTGGCACAAAAGCAAATGTGTTTATACAGTAATGTGTGCAAAGGAAAATGAGGCCTACAATATGTACAGTTAGACTAGGATAGGGAAAACTACAATGGGCCATGCAGGAAACACACAATATGTGGTGCTGCATCTTTGGAGGGTGGGAGGGCCAGGAGTTGTGCTGCTAGGTGTGGTCCAGATGCAAACGGTCACAGTTGGGCTTGCTTTTGATGCACAGTTGGCATGCCAGCGGCACGCCCATTGCATGTGTCCACTGCGCACTCATACTGCGGCCTGCATTAGGTAGGCCCTGGGCAGGTGAGGGCTGCTGTTGGTGGGTAGAACGGGTGTGGGAACACCTGATCGGGAAACTCCTAGCAGGAAAAGCCGAGCAGATGTGGTGTAACTGGATCAGTCTGGAACAAGCAGGACGGGGAGCCACAGGCAAGTGTCAAGTTAGTGGTCCAAGTATCTACTGATCTCTTTGCTTACCGAGCCAATGCACTTCTACCACTGCTCTTAAATGTTGGACTGGGGAGTGGATGCCTTGTCAATTCCTTATAGACCTTAGCTGCAGGGTGAGTGTTGTCAGCAAACATTTCCTGGTTTGCTTCCTATCTCTAATTGGGCAATATCTCTTTAGTAAGGACTGGATCCAGGTTGAGAAGGACTAAGAGTAATGAGGATTACCAGTAAGTAATCAGGGCATTTGAAACATCGGTGTGAATTTCGACTGAAGTGGACAGCAAACAATGCAGAACCAGAGTAAAATGATCACACGCATTTAGGGGGATTATCGAAAGTCCCTCTGTATATCAAAGGTAGGCCTAAAATGTTCCTGGTTCATGATTAGTATGCTTTGACTCTCACGTGTTTGTGCATCCTAATTAGACCATAAGTAATTGTCTCACTTTACAGAAATAGTTAAAGTCCATGTCACCATTTTCGTTTTCTTATGTGCATCACATGAGCATGGTGCACACATGCTGTCCACAGATATGATCTGCAGCCAGGGCCGAATTTACAGTAGCTTTTATTGTGCGTTTCCCCCTGAGGTGGAGAAGTGTGGCTCAAGTGGAGAAGTGTGGCTCAATGATTAGAGCGGCAGGCCCTGATGCAGAAGTCTAGCCCGGGACCAGGGTTCAATTCCCCACCTCGGCGGGTCTTGGGCTCAAAATTCCAGGGACCTGATAATTCTCGCCTCGGTGCCTATTCCAATCATGGAGTCCCGCTCTGCAACTCTGGGCAACAGCTTGCTTAATCTCCACAATGGCCCCCACAACGCTAAGGATGCCTGACCTCCACTTTGGAGGTGCCCAGGAATGGACGCCTCACAGGGAAAGCGCCTTGAGACCCTTGCAGGTGAGTAGTGCACTATACAAGTATCAATTTACAAAGGTGGGGGCAGTTTTGAAACGGTGGGTGCCGGATTTATTACTGGAGTCCAGCTCTGCAGCAGTGTTGCAATATTGGCCCAAGTAACAAAAGCGGCAAGCAAGCATTTCCAACCTACCCGGGCCAGACGTGCTTCGCCAGGGTCTGGTCCGAGAAAATTGTCAGGGCTGCTTTGGGTTTCCAGTCCTGTCCTGTCCGCAGCTTTAAGACTGCGAGGCATGTTGTTTGTTAGAATAAACAAATGAAACAGTACTGCTTGGGTATAGTTGCGATATCGTGAATTTCCAGCCAATAAGAATATCTCCCTGTGCCAACAAGAGGCAGCTTTAAACGTCCGTCTCCTGGATTACCTCAGAACAACTTCCCCCTGAGTAAGACGCCAAAGCACAATCAAAGTGAAGATTAAAGCATTGCTTTTATTATCCTTGCTAACAAAAGGACATTGGATTTTTGCTGTAAAGGAACAAGATGGTTACAGTGTCCAAGCAATCGTAACCGCGTGACAAGGCCTGTAAATTACTTTTTACCGTTGCAATTTACAGTTGTGGCAGATTTTGGGGTTGTCTGGACAAATTGCAGTTTTTAACGCAGTCCACCTCGCAGGCAATTTCTTTAATACTGTATAACCGCGCGGTGCTGAGCATCGAGAGAGCAAGCGGGCCGCGCTCTACATTCATTACAAGCACCGTGACACAGAGAGTAGGGTTATGATGTTAACGCACAGGGCAGCCACATGTCATAGGCGAAGGAGAGCCCCTATTAGCAATAACTCAGGCCCACTGAAGGGCAATGACATTCAGAACTGATGAGCGCGGGTCCCCGGGGCCTCCCGTGACCCAGCCACACTCGGGCCGTTTCGTAACCCGAGTGACCCAGGAGTCAAACCACGATAACCTTCTTCAATTTAAAGAGCTACTTTTCTTCCACTGTCTGAGGTCTGACTCGGCACAATAAATTTCCCAGAGAGCGCGCGGAGCCATCTCGTGTATTTCAAATCAATATGTTTGTGGCTCGCAGCGTTATCTGAGGCTACAGTTCAGAAAATAAACTAGGCCAGGGGCTAGGTTTCCGCCCTCGGCAATCAATCAGCTGCGCTGGGTCATAGATTTTAGTGTAAATTAACACAGCAGAAACAATCATGCTCCCAAGATGATGATATAATACAGTATTTGCTTTTCTTCCTCCCCTGACTGACCTAAACCTGCAGCTGCATTGCTCAAGCTCAGCAGCGAAGGTGCACTGAGCAGCCATGATGAGAAGCAGTGATTAGAAGGGGGTAGGGAAAATCATACCGCACAATATTGGTGTTATCTGTGCTTGCAAACATACACATATTCACACACGAATATTTACATACATTGACTGTACTAACTGATATACAAAAACATGCACATCACAAATGCAAGCACTATGAGAAAAAAATACATTTTTTAAATATTATAGTTAGGAGTCGTTTGAAAAGCCTTTGTGGCTGAGATGAAAATCACCTATCCAGAGGAATTACAGGACATATTTTGATATGAGTGTTGGTTTTTCTTCTTTGTTTTACGTCTGCTTTAATAATTGCCTGTGTGGCATTTTAGCACCGCTCTGGATACGGTATTGTTACTTTTGTAATTATGATGGGAGCATGCAGGGTGCCCTGTACATTCTCCCTGCAGGGATTTTACACTTAAGCTCAGCGTTAGAGCAACTCTGATCCGATTTCACAAACATTGATGCTGCCCACAGTTCATTTGGTGAAGATCCTGCTTGATGTGTTGCCGGGGTGGATGGTGTTGCCAGCAGGAGCAGACAACAGTAGTCATCTACTGGTACTGCATGCAATGAAACATTGACAGTAGAAAGGGAATGGATCCATCATTTTCCAGGGGAGGGACACACACACTTCGCTGATGTCCCTGTCAGAAATTCAACCTAGCACCCATGGCATCATTGGTTGTGCAGTGGGGGTTCAGGATTTCAGCAACACCACATCACCATTTCCACTCTAATATGGAGGGGGGGGGCATGCTCAGGCATCCTTAGACTGTGGCCCTGCTACGCTCATTGCTAAGCAACCCACACCCAGTCTCGTGCCATCGGGTTCATAAGCTTCATGCTGTACAGGAAATGTTGAAAGATGAATGTCCCTCAGTGTGAGCAATAGTACTCCAATCCTCTGCTGACGGGCCGGTGTTTGGTTTCATCTTGTTTTGCTTCTCTTGTGTCTGCCAGTGTTCACCTTCTGTGTGTGTCTCAGCATGACACTTCTGCAGAAGGAAGAATGAAGCATTAACACAGAATCTCCCACAGTGTTGGTAGCAATGGAGCAGATATTTGTAGGAATG